>NC_049995.1:17527839-17538095 GCF_000003815.2 Branchiostoma floridae
TAATAGGAGGTTGTGGATCATATGCTAATGATATGCTAACAAGCCCGTAGCAGTGGAAACAAGTTTTGCCACATAGTTCTAACGTTCGTTTGAGACATTGAAAGTCGTCAAATGTTCCAGGTGAAATGGCCAGTGCCACCAGTGACTGCTTCCTTGTTATTCTCCTATGACCCTGTCACATGCCCAGCTTGCACTACTATGCACCAGTGCGGTGATGGCAGAAGCCGAGTTCAAGCCTGGGTATTGCCCGTCCGCCAGGCTTTTAGCCAGGCAGGCGTACGGGTGTACTGTACACCCTGTTAGTTAAAAAAATAGCACAAATTGTACACTCTTACACTGGGGAGCACATCCTCTGACAAGCATGAAATTCTGATTGACCAGGGATGCTGCAGGTCACATGTGGCCTGTCTGACAGTAAATCTGCTTCATTCCCCCAAAATTGCAACTCAAAATATGGGAAATGGTGTTTCAGAGAGTTATAAATTTCACAACTTTCTAAGTGAGGATGTCCCCAGGCCCCTACAATACTCGCGCCTGCAACGCTCGCCGAGCGGCAAGAAATTTGGACACCCTATGATAAAGTTCTAGCTAAAAGCCTGCCGTCCGCCCTGTACATGTGCCTCATCCTCTATGCTGCCTCATACAAAGGAAAATGCGGGTAGTAAACGAATTCAAAATATAAATGGTATTCAGGTGTTGCAAGACGAAAACACGCGCCATTTTGATTCGCACGCAATATTAGTATCCTGCTCCACAGGCAGCATAATTATGACAGTGAATGAACATGTTACAATATTACGAGAGACTCATGTCTTGAGTAAAGTATACTAAATATACAAATGAAAGGTATCAAGGTAGTAATCGGCTGTAGAGTGTAGACAGACAACCCTACATAGGCCAACACGAGCCAACAACCTCTCGCCGACAGCTTTTTTTCAGCGTCTAGATGGAACTGCAATATCGCCATTAAGATATCGGCAGAATTTCTCTCGAAAGGTCCGGACCATTCGCCCGATAGCTTAGCAGGGGTCCCCGACAGCTTCCGCGCGCGTGTAGATGTGTCCCCGACTTCGGGAGAGCTCATTAGCATATAATGCAGGCTCATTAGGCTATATAGCTATTTATGACTGCAAGCGCCACGGGTGTCCCGCGGCCAACGTTCCAGATCCCTCCCGACATCTCCAAAGATATCGGCAACCATAATCCATGTAGAACTTCAATTTGGGGTATTTTGTTTAGAGCTAGCTTTATTGGCCGTTTCAATTCTATAATATTATGCATTGTAGCTGCTCAGAAAGCATAAACTGATGAATTTTGTGTATAGCATAATTAATCCTGCCCAACCCTTAAGTCCAAAGCGTCCAGTCCAAGCTTCCAGTATTACCCCTAGAGTCCAAGAGTCCAGTCCAACCTTAAGTACCCCTAGAGTCCAAAGCGTCCAGTCCAAGCTTCCAGTATTACCACTAGAGTCCAAGAGTCCAGTCCAACCTTAAGTACCACTAGAGTCCAAGAGTGCAGTCCTACGTTCCAGTATTACCCCTAGAGTCTAAGTGTCCAGTCCAACCTTAAGTACCCCTAGAGTCCAAGCGTCCAGTCCAAGCTTCCAGTATTACCCCTAGAGTCCAAGTGTCCAGTCCAACCTTAAGTACCCCTAGAGTCCAAGTGTCCAGTCCAATGTCGTCAACCCCCTCTCCTCAGTTATTTTTTGGAATAGCCCATTTTGTCCGGAAGCCAACCTCAAATAAAGTACGCACCCCGACTTTGGCAATGACTTGGGACACTTTTTGAATTTTGAAAAGTTTAAAAAGTGCGTACTTTAATCGAGAATATACGGTACATGTATGGTGTTGTTGCAAACTTAAAACTACCGCGAAAAGTCCTTTTTCCCGCTACCGCGAAATTAAATCCCCGCAAACTTAAATTCATTTCAGTAATTAACAGGAAAACTTTATATCTTCAGTACTGGTACAAGTACAGTTATGTATGTTGCATTATCAAGTAGTTTAAGTTTATCTACATTGTGTGATTTTAATGATGATATGTACATGTACAGGGTCACTAATTATGTAATATATTATGCTGCCTTGATGTGAATGCCATAATACCACCACATGAGAAAAATACATGAATTTAAAGTGATTTAAAAAGATGTACCAAATTGAATGCAGTATCAGTAATCCTGAGGTATATATGCTCCGGGTATCCAGCTGTTCAAAACAATCTTATAAAGGCCTCTATAACAAATGTACAAATGTACTATATAGTACTATCACTACAATGATATCATTACAACTATGATATCATTACAACTTACAACTGTTTCTGTGGAATAACTTACTGGCTTTAAATGATTCTTTAAATGATTCTACTGTTTTTCAGGATTTGGATTTAGCAATGGAGCAATTGCAAGCATCGTTGTTTGCATTCTTGTACTACTACTACTAGTAGCTGTTGCATTTCTGTGTCATCAGCATCGAAAAAGAAACAAGAAGTGGTCATTGCGAGACCGTCGAAGGGTCTACAACCCAGTCCCTCTGGAGGAAGGCCGTAATGGTAATAAAATCTGTCCTTATGAACATTTGAACAAGTTTAGAATGTTACATTCACAAAATAAGACTTTACCCTAAGATTTCAGACTGGAAAGTTCTTTGTGACCATGTGTTTATCATTTTAAGATATTTGGCTGATTGGTAGATTTGTGCATATTGCCTACAGGACTGGAACTACAAGGTATACATGTGAATGGACATCAACCAGGTGCACCTAGACAGCCACTGCTTGCACCTGGACAGCAACCACCTGCAGCTGTACCACCAGCTGCACCTGGACAGCAACCAGATGCAGCTGGAAAGCAACCAGATGCACCTGGACAGGACCCAGGTGCAGCTGGACAGGACCCACCTGCACCTGGACAGGACTCCCCTGCACCTGGAAAGGACCCAGATGCAGCTGGACAGGACCCTCCTGCAGCTGGACAGGACCCCCCTGCACCTGGACAGGACCCACCTGCACCTGGACAGCAGCCAGATGCAGCTGGAAAGCCACCAGATGTGCCTAGACAGGACCCCCTTGCACCTGGACGTGGACAGCAACCAGCTGTGCAGCCGCCACCACCTGCATCTGCACAGGACCCAGGTGCACCTGGACAGCAACCAGATGCAGCTGGACAGGACCCAGGTGCACCTGGACAGCAACCAGATGCAGCTGGACTGCAACCAACTGTGCCTGGACAGCCATCAGATGGAGCTGGACAGGACCCAGATGGTGCATCAGATGACCGCAGCATCATGGAGCTACCAGAGCACCATTCTGAGCCAGGAGGAGGACGTAGCCTTCGAGCAGAACCAGGTGGGCATACATGACCAGGGTTCGAAATGCACATACTTAACTTGCAATTTGCGCATAATTTTTGAGATTTGCATGTTGAAAATACCTGGCCTATAATAAGAATACTGAGGACACCCTACTCTTAGACAGAACGACGTATGGGCGTCTTTATTTTTCCTTCCTTGTTTTTGTTGGTAACGTTCTCTTGTAGCTTCACGTAGATGTTATCAAAATTTGCCAATTCAAGCTAGCGAACCTCGTCGCGATCGCATTTCCATTTAAGATCTCGCGAATTTGGTAGGCGACTAGGCGTTATAAATAATCAAATTTGGCTTTGCTGCAAACTTACATGCTGATTATGTTGATATCTCTTCAAAGTGTCAAGTTCTGTCTACATTTTTATGCGCCGATTTATGTCCGTCAAAAGTGACAGAATGGGCAAAATTCTTATCTGTCCTGAGCAGCAAAATTCTGCCAAGGAAGGAATAATGGATGCTGGCTAGAACATTGCAGTGTAGACTAGTTGTATGTTGCAAAGGAATTTTTCAAATTGCACGTAAAATTTTTGCCAACTTGCAATTTTGCATGTACCAAAAAAAAAGTATTTCGATCCCTGATGTGTGTTGGATTTCATTGTAAACTGTGTAATGTTTTTATTATGTATCATGACATTCTTACAATCATCAACAGTATCATCCATAATTACATCCATGCTATTTTTACTCTGGTGTTTACAGACCTTGTTGAGGGATCTCCTGTCAAACCCCGGCCCCAAACGAATGGACCAGACATCCAGACTGATGCTGTCCCCTCAAGTATGAAAATCTTTTCTTCATGTTTACCTTCAAGACACGTCTTCTTAGACAACCATTGTTTTATTTTCCCAGACATTTCATTGATCTGTCACCTTCTTCAGGGCAGTTATGACTGGTTCACATTGTACTGCTGTATTGGTGTCCTGAGTAAGGTGACAGACGGTCATAAAAAATGTGGAGATGAAACACAGACTGTAACATGTTCTCAGTTAAAAACAGAAATTCTATCACACGATGTGTGGAGATTCCACACGATGTGTGGAAACTCCCCCCCATCGGGGGGAAACCCCACACATCGTGTGGAAACTCCACACATCGTGGGGAAACTGCAATCTGTCCTATGGCGATTGATGAGCAGCGAGTGATGCTTGTCCGTGTAAACAGCCCCCGTGACGCACGGCGGCATCACGTGTCACGTGTTGCCTCCAGGGTTGGGCGTACGGCAGACATTGGGCAGTTTGCGGCATCACTGAATGTGCCGATGTCGTAGGCAGCCCACTTTCGCTTTGCAGTAGGTTAGGGGTCATATGCAAATGCCTGAGACCTTTCCCACCCTTGATTCAACCCACGCCACACTCGTCTGGTCACCAGGGTTCACGGCTGTGCGCTGCAGTGTGATGTGTTGTGGTGCGCCATGAGAGTCGCAGTGGGTTTGTGTGAACCGAAAACTATCCTAGGCTACTGTCCTAGGGGAATCATCATATGTCGCGCAAATTCCCTCCTATGAACCGGCCTTAGTGTGTATGTTCTACCTTTGGTCTTATGTATGTTCTACATGTAACGTTAGGTATAATCCATCAAAAGAGTGCTGTATTTAACTAAACATTCAGTAGATCTATAGATACATGCCAGGTATCCTGACATTCCTGATAACTCCAATTCTCTTGTCTAGATTTCATCTGCTTCTAACAGGTATTTTAGGTAATACAAAATCTAACACAAAAGGAGGATAGTCGTGACACCAAGAAATTTGATATTTTTGTGTAGCCTCTTATTCTTGTCTAGGACTGAACTAATCTTTGAACTCTTTCCATGCAATCACTAATAACACTCCATTGACACAATACTTTCACAAGGGAAACATCTTTTGACAAATGCAATAAAGTGATTTAAAACCATGTTTCTAAATCCCTCCAAAATTTAAAGTTCTAAGGCAGTCCCAATAAGTGGCTCAGTTTCTATTTCGTCATTTCAGTTAGCTTAGAAAGTAATCATAGGGGCAGGAGACAAGAAACACTCTTGTTTTGTGTTCCTTGGTGATCTTTGATATCTTGTTTAGTACTCCTTAGAAAGGATGAATGCAAAGCAAAAAAGATTTGTACAGAAATGTAAGCTGTCCATAATGTTACAGCATTGTAAATTAAATGTGAAATACATGTACATCATTGCTGCTTTCTTTTCAGAGAATTTGGAGCCCTAAAAGTAAAGATTTTGTTTCCAAGCTGGTCTACAGGCTAATCTGGCCTCCCATGGAGAAAGAATCATCTTGTCCCTGTTAGTGTTAGTGCTGTCATTAGTAATTTGCCATGAAATCAGGCTAATCTCTTAAGTACACAATGTTCTCTGGGGGCTGGATCTAGAAACCTGTCCCTGGGGTAACATCATATATTCCAAGCACCACCAACTGGAACTGTCTGTACTACTCCTATGCCGGTTTTCAAATTCAAGAGAACACATGCCTATATACCATAATACCCTCATTGTTTACAATAGATTGGTAGCAGATGTTCAAGGCAGAGCCAGCCATGACATACTGGACATGGTGTATCAGATATCATTGCTATGTATTCAAGATCTAATCTGCAGAATGTTGGTAAAAAAAAAATTCTGACCAGACAGGTTTCTCTGACATCCACTACCAGTATACCCCAATTTGGGGTGAAGAGCTGGGCTGCTCAAAACATTACAATCTTTCACCCCAAGATCTGCTTGGAGATCTGTTTTAGCTTCTGCCTTCCGAAGTCTATGTTTGTATAGAAGCTGATCATAATAATAATAATAATAATGATAATCATCTGGTGTATTTTGCCAGCCAGTAGGTACCCCAAGTATGAGTAATGAGGCTGTTTAACGTGGTCGAGGCACCTCCTCGAGCACGGGACCCCCGTTTTACGTCCCTCCCGGAAGACGATTTCGTGGAAAACTTCGTGAGGCTACAGCAATCCGGACGTTCTTGGGTGGGGGACTCCCATCCAAGTACTGTCCGGACCGCTCGTTGCTTAACTTCCGAGATCGAGGGATCGGGTGTACCAACGCGCCACGTGGCCGTAGCTGAAAGGAGTGGATAAAAACAGGACAAAGGCAGGATTCTATTTCCACAGATAGAATCCAGTTTCCCAAAACTGTATACTACCACTACACTATTATGGGACAACTGTACAAAGGAAATCTTCATTCTCTCCCCTCACCCATTTTCTCCATCATGTGTTTAGAATCCATGCAAGAGTCAACGTTTGATTTAACATCTGCTTATCCTTAAAAGTTTTTTCCAGACTCTGTGAGACTCCATCAATTACAAAATATAGTTAGTGTGTCTGCACATGTCTAAAATGCATTTGACATCATCAAGTTATTGTGACAAAGTAAAGAAGAAATTCTGTACAAGGTACAGTATTCAGTTTCTTTTGTAAACACAGGGAATAGCCATCCTGGTGTACTCTCCAAGCAGAGGTTAGGCTCTGGTTGTTTTTACGTCTTTTTTTAGTCGCTTTTATAGGGCTTTCTATTTTGTATTGTTTCTTGAAGTCCACCAGCCAAAGTTAGGTTTTGACAATACAAGATACAATACAAAACAGAAAGCCTGATAAAAACGACTAAAAAAATGTAAAAAACAACAACCAGAGCCAAACCTCTGCTTGGAGAGTAATCCTGATGTTCCCAATTAGGAAACCAGCAGGGAATTATCAGGCCATCCACCAGAGTGGCCAAACCAGGTCAAAGAAAGGTTACCATACAGCTGGGTGTATTATGTTTCATACACTATGTCCCTCCAAGCCCTATCACTCACTGTATGTTTATCTTTCACAGAATGTATAAAGGATAATTTTTATACAATACATGTGAATTTATGTGTGAAAAAAAAATTCGGATATGTCCCTTTATTCACTCATGCTGGTTTAACCATTACATGTTTTTGCAATGGAAAGTCTGAAAACAAATTATGAATGCATAGTTCAACTGGAAGTTTGTTTGTTTGTTCTAGACTGTCACCTCCGTTTTCGTATGGACACTCGGACTCTGGTTTGTTGGTAGCATTAACGTTTGTTACGGATAGTAGTCTCTTTTTACCTATGCACAATATATGATGATCTTTCAGTAATGACTGGTTACAGAGTAAATAGGGATTTCTAACAAGGGAAAAGGGGATATATGATGGATTTCCTGATAAGTATTTAGATGTGCCCACAAGTGACCTAGTTACAGAGGAAAGACTCAATAGTGGGGAGTCCAGGACAGTAGAGGGTTTTGCCCTGTATTAGGCCATACCAATTTAATTTCTTGGTTCACGGATTTTCAAAAAAATAGATAGAGAGAGAGCGACAGGGCGGAAAAAAAATTGTAAAATGGTTGGGGTAAAGATAAGGGCAAATCCAAAACATAAGGAATAAAAAGTTTTCAGCTTGAAAAAAGTACAAAAACACCATACTGTACAGTAACAGAACCTGTTCGTTGAAATTACAAAAGTAGTGTCAGTTTTTATGTTTGTCCCATCTTTCATGAATGAAAAATATAACTGCAATAACAATGCCCACATTTTAAGGAGCTTATAATATAAAGGCCAATCTGCTACACCAGAAAGTTGGTGAATGGTCTCTTTAATGGTGAAAATTTGCTGAGTGGTAATTTTTATTTTTTATTTTCCAAAAAATAGGAGCGAGCGAATCCATGAACCAATCATTAAAATTGGTATGGCCTTAGTACTAGTAGCTTTTGGGTGGAAACACACTTCAAGACTTCAAATCCTGACAGACCTTTGATCACCTTTAGAACTAACTCTATGTAGGGGCTGTTTCCAGAGGTGGTCTGAGTTTCCACATAAAATTCTCCATGGGCAAGGAAACCATGCTAAGGGGGAACAGGCAGACCAGCAGGCACTTGGGCAAACAGAGTGTGAACAGAGCTTCTTTGTGACCTCGTTCATGACCTTATTTTAGTTTCAGTGTAACTGTTATCCTACCCAACAAAAGAAGTTCAACTCTACTCTACTCTACTATTAATATTGTATTCACATTTTCAAAACTTTTCACTTACATTGTAACTGTATATATAAAACATCATTGAGCCTGAGATTTTTTCAGCTGCTTGGGGATCGCTCATTTCATCCGTAGAGGTGGTGGAAGATCAAGACATCTGAATGGATGTATGCAATTAACAATAGATAGCAGCTTAAACATTGTAATAGCGCAGCTTTTAACAATCATCCCTTTCCTAAGTGTACATTCAGTCAAGTATTCACAAGCCTAGCATGGTCTACCACAGGCCTGATCCACCACAATGAACCTCCCCAGCAGCTAGCTCCCTCTAAGTAAACCACAGTGCTTGGCTCAGTGGGCCACAGATTGTATTTCAGGACACCGTGTCATCAACCCCCAGACCACCATGTGACATGTGAAAGTGATGCAATTCCAGACTGCCTCCTGGGCCATGTGGGCCATCAGTCTGTGTAACACAAACTCCGCTGTCCAGGGCTGTAACTGTTTGGCGGGCTGCTATAAGCGATATTTAATCAGGCTAGTGGGCCATAGAAAACACTGGCCAACTTCCTAGCTTCCTAGGGACCAGGCAACATGCCCCTTTAGGACAGGCCCTCTCAGTTAGACCCAATCCTCAAATTTCCTTGAGAGCATGTATGTCCTGGAGTCAAGGAGGTGATGACTAGGAGTCGATGGTCGTAATGCTAAATAGCCTGGTATCCAAACCCCAGCCTGATCTCAGGTATCTATGATCTATCGTGCAGGGGTCTGGCAGGATTTTTGAGGTCCAGGGGTATGGTATCCAGGCTATAATGCTAAGGCTCTGGAAGCAGTCTAGCATCCAGGCTAGCCTATTCTGTCCTGGCTTATACTATAGTACTGTATAAGTTATACTTTGTAATGTACAGCTTGAGCAAGAAAGCAGTGATTACACAGTGATAATACCATAACACTCAAAACTGGTAACTCCAGAAGCCATCATTCTATCATCACATAAGGCTGGTTTCAGATATGCAACTGAGCTCAGCTGTGTCCTCCTCTGAAAGGAATTAACATCATTCTGAGAATCTGATCCTCCCCAAGGAGACTAGTGTCATTCTTGTTCCACTGTCTGCCTCAGGGCTATGAGCCCTTTTTTTCTGACTTCTACAATGTGTATCTGACAAACAATTAGCAATTCTTAGATCTGTTTGGTCCCCAAAATTAGTAAGTATATTTGTAGACTTTACATATTGAGTTCAATACTAAGAAATATTCTAGATTGTTCCTCTGAGTTGAGTCAGGTGGGCCAGTCTCACTGTCCGGCATGTAACGTTATACCAGGAACTGGGTGTACATTTATACCTACTAGCTGCTGAGGCTGTTATCTCCAATTGGACACGCCTTGACCTGTCACTGCTCACTGCTGGAAGTACAAACTGTAGTTAATGGTTAACTTTTAAGCAGATGTAAAGATCTGGTTCAGTCTCAGTGTTTTCAGGGCTTTTAAATGTTTTTGGAAGTTAATACACTTTCTAGGGGTTTGCCTCTTTCAATTTGGTGACTTATAAGTAATTCGTAGTACAATTCTCTAAGATAATCTTACTAAAATTGCAAACACATGATTGTGCCAGGTCCTTACATCTGCTTGAACATTAGAACTTTGACTCCTAGAGGATAAAAGTGGTGGGGATCAAGATATCTGAATGGTTGAACTTAAATATTTGACCCCAAAGTCAGTAACTGTTTTCAGCATGTAGAACACATCTTAATGATGTATGAGTAAATGTGGACATTTATGCAAGATTTTTGACACCACAACCTCATCATCCTAGTAGACATTACCTTAAATTTACTTGGCAATTCAAAACTGAGCATCTAACCATTACCAGAACTTCCAATGCTTCATTACATCCCAAGGCAGATTGCAGAAACATTCAAT
>NC_049995.1:17538319-17539690 GCF_000003815.2 Branchiostoma floridae
ATTGGCCCTACCTGTTTATAAGCCTACTAGTAGGGAAACTTCTCCTGTGGAATACTATCTAAGCAAATTGGGGAAATGATCACCATCATTAAAATATTCAATCTGATCAATCTTAATGATCAATCTTCAAGTTTACTTCTTCCTATGACCAAAGATACTAATGAAAACAATAGATCTCTTGTTTCTCTATGATACAAAGTAACTCTGTGCATACATATGCTGTTAAATGCAACTTCATAGTAATTGGTGTGAATGAGGACAAAGTGGGTTAGAGGTTAATTCTTTGATAACAATAATTTAGTTTTGTGATGACTTTTGAGTCTACTAGTACATCTTTACCATCTGCCTGAAAGTGTTCTGTAGGGTTTTCTCTCTGTCAGAGGCTAAGTGAGGTCACATCATCACTCACATGGGACTCTGATACAAATCTATCTGTCACGGCTTGTTATACACTAATGCTTATTAAGTAAATACAAACAGCAGGGAATAGCTTCTGTTTTAGCCAGGGCAAGACTTCAAGCATGAGTAATAGTGTATATAACTAAATATGATAGCCCTTAGGTATAATTAAGGGGTAATGACCTGACCCGCACTGTGAAGTGCGAATATGGTGTCATAAGGCCTGGTCCTTTGTTATAAGCACCAAATAAAACCAACAAATGAGTGAAGCGAACAAGGGGTGGTTTTATAAGTGTGGTAATAGCAAAGGACCAGGCCTTATGACACCATACACAATGAGAAATAGGTGGGTCATTAACATAAACTCGGCACAAAAAGTTTGGAATATGAACTTTGGCTGATCATATTTCCGTTGTTTCTGCATCAATTTTAATGTGTTGTATATCAATAGAAAGCGTGTGTGATTTCCTTTTATATTGTATCAAACTCCTCATGATTTTAAATTCGTGAAAAGAGCACCAGGGTTACTTACGTCAGTGGGTCACGAAAAAAATGTGCCAAAATTTCAATTTTTGTGTTCAACTCTGTATCATCCTGCTTGTATGGTTGTGGGTGTCAAGGATTCAATCTATCCTTTTTTTCACGTAATCTTTGGTATACAGAACATCCAAGTTTATCTTGAACATTTGAGGAGAGTATATGTGTATTTTGGGTGTTGGATGACCGATTCGAAGTGTGGATGCGGCAAGGAGAATGCCACGCCGACTGTCGCACGGATAGAGCGTAACATCGCGTAGCCCTTGTTGTGGTGTATGTATGACTGCCAAACGACACACAAGTGTCCCTATCGTCCCAGACAAGGACCCCCCAATGGTGCGAAAGATTCGGACTCCATTCTACACTCTTTATGCAGTCGCACTGCATCACCACTGAGTACTGTATGCAGAGCGCCTATGGGAAGATCATGCTCCT
>NC_049995.1:17543460-17553622 GCF_000003815.2 Branchiostoma floridae
GTTATGCAGATTGAACACGTGACGCAATACGCATTGGATCATAGGGTTCAGGTTCCCTGAGCACAGACGCCCGAGTTCAACAACCTCAGAACTTTCCCAACATATTCACATAGAATCACCGGGTCATTCGGTTTCACTGGACAAAGTTAAAATCTTGGACATAGAGCCAAACTTTTTTGCTAGAGAGATCAAAGAAGCCATCTACATCAGAGCTTTACAACCATCCCTGAACAGAGATGGTGGGCGCTATAGTAGTTTAGTTAAATACTGCACACTTTTGATGGAATATACCTAGAACATACATAAGACCGAAGGTAGAACATACTACGACCGGTTCATAGGAGGGAATTTGCGCGACATATGATGATTCCCCTAGGACAGTAGCCTAGGATAGTTTTCGGTTCACACAAACCCACTGCGACTCTCATGGCACACCACAACACATCACACTGCAGCGCACAGCCGTGAACCCTGGTGACCAGACGAGTGTGGCGTGGGTTGAATCAAGGGTGGGAAAGGTCTCAGGCATTTGCATATGACCCCTGACCTACTGCAAAGCGAAAGTGGGCTGTCTACGACATCGGCACATTCAGTGATGCCGCAAACTGCCCAATGTCTGCCGTACGCCCAACCCTGGAGGCAACACGTGACACGTGATGCCGCCGTGCGTCACGGAGGCTGTTTACACGGACAAGCGTCACGCGCTGCTCATCAATCGCCATAGGACAGATTGCAGTTTCCACACGATGTGTGGAGTTTCCACACGATGTGTGGGGTTTCCACACGATGTGTGCAGGTTTCCACACATCGTGTGGAATCTCCACACATCGTGTGATAGAATTTCTGTTTTTAACTGAGAACATGTTTAGTGTAAATTGAGTCTCTTTATTTAGTGACATACAGACTCGATAAAACTGTCCTTGGATGTTGCTATTGATGACATTTACTGTATTACAATTGATGCTGTCAACTTCCATGATTCCACTGCATTTAAATAGCAGTGAATTCAATATTCAGAGATCTACATGTACTTATTCAGCATCAGTAGGCTCAAGGTACGCTCACTTCAGATATCCAGGTGTTGGATATAGGAGAATTCTTTTTACACAACCAGTAGGTACTTACATTGCCTAGATTTCGATGTCTCTCAGACACCTTCGTCAGGGCTTCTAACTGGAGTTCTGCTTCTCACCGCTATAGCTGGAGCTGATGTAGGTGTCTGAGAGACATTGAAACATATTAGCAATGTAAGTAACTGCTGGTTGTGTAAAAAGAATTCTCCTATATTCTACTCACCTGATGAAACTATTTTTGGAAAATCCAGGTGTTCTTGAGAAAGCCTTTAAGTTAATGATACTGTCTTATGTGGCCGTTGTAGGGAGCTGGCAGAATCCTGAGAGTTGAAGTCAGTTGATACTGATGGAAAGATGAAACTTGTCCATGATGTTGTCTTGAATCTTCGCCACATGCATAATATAGTCTTACTGGACCCAGGTTTAACTTTGTGTTCCATTTTTTCCTGCAGGTGGTCAGGAGAAATCCTTTGAACACAGGGTTGCCTTGTACTATGATAAGGAGTATTATCCTGATGAAAGTGAAAACGAGAAAGATCTCTTCACAATTCGTGGGAAACTAGAAGAAAGTGAATTTGAGGTGTACGACCTCAATAGAGATGGATTTGAGAGCATCATGGACACTTACGCCTACAGTGTACAGAACTGCCGGCATGGCATTTACTTCCTACCGATAACAAGCCAAATGGCTAAATACAGATTTAACAAATTTCTTGCTAACAAATTAAGAGGGGATGAAACAACTGAAAGAAATCAGATTCTGATCAGTTTCAATGATGGAGATATGGAGAATTTAGTTGCGTCGGTGAAAGTCTACCTGACTGATGCTGTGCCTCTGCGTTATGATCGACAGAACCTGAGAACTTTTGATTGGAGGGAGTTGTTCAAGCGGCTGGAAAGACCAGGTGAGCTAGCTGATATTTTACGATATTTTAGCTGATATTTTCTCGTATATGTGTTGATAGTCAATTTGTATGTAACTAGCTATAGGTTGCTATAAAGTGTGAGGTGTAAAAAAAGTCCTTCATTCTTATTAGTGTTCAAGCATCACTTAGTACAGTTAACTCATTATTTTGCCAGGTGCCCAAAGACTGAATTTAAAGAGATCTATTAGAATAAATGAAGTACACTATGAACCCTACAGATATTCAGGTCTTCAATACATTCTGAAGTTACACCATTTTTTCTGAAGTTACACCATTTTTTTTTCAATCTGGTGGTCTTACATCATGTTATATTTCTTTATATCGTTATACCAGGTAGTTCATTAACAGTAGAAGAGGCCAAGACACTAGTGGAAGGAGACTCGATGTCTGTTGAAGACCTTGCAAAAAAGCTGAAGATCCCCCAAGAGGTGGTTGATGGTCTTTCAAGACAGTTCATAAAGGAAAAACAGAGAGAAGAGGTAAGTTGTGTTTTGATAATCCGAGGCCCTAGCATTTTTCTTAGGCAAATGACCAATTGACTAAGCCACATGTGATGGTTTTTATTTGAAAGCATGACATTGATTTAAATAAAGACAGTCTCAGTCTATTTCAGTGAAATATGACATGGAATACACCATTTAATGTACATGATAAAAGTATGTTGTTTTTGGACTTGTATCTCATCAGTTGTGTTTCTCTAATCTGTTATTTTTTGTACTCTATGACAGTTGCTATGTAAAAAAATAAATGATCTTTTTTTATCCTTAGCTTTTGCGTCTGTGGATAGGCAAGGAGGGGCCGAAGGCAACGAGGGATGCCCTGCTGAAGGCTGTGTTTGTTGGTATGTTTTAATTTGTAATTTTATGCACACATCTTTTCTTCCTAATCAACAACTGCACTCTGGTTAGGATATGTCAAATTGGTATGTTTTGAATAGTTTGAATGTATGCCTTATACATGTAGGTCACCAATCATTTTCAAAAAGCAGCTAAGGAAAAGAAATTCGAATTTTGTTAGAGGAAATTTTACTGGTGTGATATGCTGTGATGAACTGTCATAGTATGCTTCTTTTTAAAACTTGCAAAAAGCATCCACCCAATATGCTTCATGATTGTGTGTGATGTTTTACTGCCACTTAGGAAAAAAAAAGAATGTTAGTCAACTATGTTCAACTTATTTTACTAAATCTTCTTAAAGTTCTTTTGTTGAATGTGACGCTGTCTTGTTCTGTTGCAAAGGAGCAAAGTCCAACAAGGGCACAAGAATGGAACCTTCATCAACTGAGCCAAGGTTTACATCAGAGCAACCAAGCAGTGAGTAATATTTTCTGACCCATGCATGCAAATAATTACAAATCTGTAATGACAAATCTTCTTCAGAATATGTGCATGATGTTAGCAAATATCATCTATTCTTTCCTCGTTTTCTTCTTTCCTCTATTTTGACATTGTCTCTTATTCCCTCAATATAGTCATGTAATTTAACAAAATTTAGTTGAAGGTGATATTCATGCAATTTTGAAATATTGTTGTAAACAGCAATTCAGAATGTGTCATTGGGGAATTTTCCACTGAATGTCTTCACAATCATACCCTCCTCTTTCTGGACATTTTAAGTGACAGAAGAAGAGCAATTGGTGTCACTCCAAACGTTTAGAAATAATTTCAGAATCTTATCCAGGACTGTTGTAGAGATTGATCGTTTTTAGATATTGTTTACCTGGATGTCTAACCTTCATACTTGCATTGTAGACACTGCTTTAAAATTTCATTTGTTCTGTTACAGGCTCTGTTGAGTTTAATAGTCTACTCGCAGAGAAAACAAAGCTAGACAACAAAAAGGACTCCACAAGCTTCAATGACACCAAGGAAGAAGATGACACCAAGGAAGAAGATGACACCAAGGATGACAATGACACCAAAGGACAAGGGAAAACCAAGAAGGAAGATGACACCAAGGAACAAGATGACACTAAGGCACAGGGTGAAGCCAAGAAAGAAGATCACACAAAGGATGAAGTTGACACCAAGGAAGAAAATGGCACCATGGAAGAAGATGACACCAAAGAACAAGGTGACGGCAACTGTGTCATACTTCTGCGGGGTATCCTAACATTGTGTATCCTGGCATTTACCAGGTGTTCAAAATATTATTGAGAAGACCTTAATTAGTCTTTCTTAAATGTCATATATGATTGTGGCCTTCAAACACCAGTCATACATCATTCTGTATCATACAGTGTGCATACATGTACCTTGGCGATTACAGCATTCTTTCAATAGATTTCTTAGATTTATCGTTGATTTTTTTTTTATTATTGTAGGCCTAAGGTTCTCAGACGAATGAAGTTTAATGTGCATTGCATAAAAATCTATTCAACTTTGCATGAGACATTTTGTTACATCCAGATGATCTTATAGATTTAAAATGAGATATTACATGCCAAAATGGTATTTCTTGACTTTTTTGTCCTGGTATTTACTAACTACCTGAAATGAAACGTCTGGTTCAGCAAAAGTACAACCAGTAGTCTATGCTACTCTTACAAGTAAATCTAACTGTCAGTGACTGGTTCAGATTTTGTTTTATACCCTTTTCTGCATTACAGGCCAAACAGATGAGGATCCATTACAGCATGTTAAAGACATTTTGTCAGCGGTAGGTAAAAGTGCTACAAGATAAACTGTATGTTGTCACAGTAACTGTTGACAGTTGTCCAACCATATAGCCTATACCAGGCTCCACATGTTGCTGGAAAATAGTAGAAATTGGCCCAAAAAAACTCGCTACTCATGATCATTTCAATCAGTGAAAAGTGGCTCTCCTCAAACTTGGTATCTGCTTTCTAAGAGTGCAGAATCGGAACCTCCTAGGGGATTGAACCCTGAACCTCTACATTCCATTATGTAGATCAGTTATTATCATATAATAACTACTATTAGGAAAATGATCACACCCTTGTTAACTGACTATTACTTGAATAATGTACCTGATGTGTCCATGTCAGAACTGCTAATCTTGTTTTTTAACAGGTAACCACTCCACTGGATGAAGAAACTGCCAGAGACCTCCTTGGTTGTCTACAGACTGCACAAGACTGGAAGAGTGTGCAGGTCTGCTGTGGTGCCATCGAACCTAAGCTGCAGTTACCAGGGGTTGAAATGCTGACTGCAGCCAAGGCAACAGAGTTAGGTTTGGTGGAGAGGTGAGCCCATAGTATACATGTCAAGTTCAAGCAACTGGATATGTTTTTTTTTGGAAATGGTGACAGGCATTTCAGATGGCATCCATTGTCTTTTATCAGTGTCACAGCAAATACATGTACATGTACTTCAGATCATGTCATCAAATATGAATTCATATTGTTACCAGAAATGTACATTAATTTACTTTTGATTTAACACCACAAAACCACTACTGTAAATATTTACCCATAGACCTGTGTAAAATTAGTTTACATACTTGTAATTGCTATAATTCTTTTAATTTCATTGTCATATTTTTAGTAGAAGTTATCTATTTTTGCACATACATGTATGATTTTAGAAGTTTTTTTTTAATTTGTCATAGAAAATGAACACTTGCCTTACCAACAGAATTGGACATAGCACCAGTGTGTATGTACATGTGTAGTGAGAACTTAAAATCGTTTACGTTTCTTTTTCAGTTATGCTGGTATGCCAGAGAAGCGTATGGCAATAAAAACCACTGCAGATGGAGACTGCCTGTTCCATGCAGTGGGCAAACTCCTGAGAGGAGGTAGGGAGGAGCACACTCTGCTGCTGAGGCTGGGAGCTGTCGTGTTTGCTGTCAACCACCAGGAGTACATTGTGAAGATGGTAAGGAAACCTTTTAGTAAGAAATGAATGCAAGTATGACAGTCATGTCAAATGTTTTAATGTGATAAATAAAAGTAATACTAGAAGACTTAGTGTAACAATGGCCAGCAAGTATACATGTAACGGATGGGGCCCCGAATTCGCCACTGTACCGCAAATTCGCCACTTTACCTTTTTTTAATTTTCTACACTGAACAGGAAAGATTCTGATATTACTTTTGTGGTTAATATTAACATGGAACACCAAAATACAATATGCATACACAAGCTTCTGCATATCTACAAAATTGACGATCCATGGAGAAGAAAATGGAAAGTGGGACGTGCGGCACGGAGCGCGCGTCTGGGCGGGTGCCTGGCGACGACGACTGTCTACCAATGACCGACTATTTTTCATTCCAAAAATGGTGCTGTACACTAAAGAACAAGTCAAGGAGCATCTAAAATATCTTCCTAACCTGTGGAATAAAGATGAGTACTTGAATATGTCGTCTTCTGCTTTCTTTAATCATTTGTTTTCATGAATTTGACCGGCTTTTTTTTTCAATTCGAACGCTAAACTCAACATCGAACACCTCTCATTTTCGACCTGTTCGAAAGCGCCAAATTGAGAAATGAAGACTTAAAGCAGGAAGGATCTCCTTATATTTCCTGCAAATGAACTTCCAAGTCAAGTCGTCGACTAGATAAAAGCTTTTTGAAAGCAAGTTTACATCGTCAACAACGAGTAGAAGCAACCACGAAGCCATGTTGTACATCCATTTGAAGGACGCTGAAAACAACAACCCTTTCATTTCATCTTCCATGTCTGGAAGAAAATATATCATATCTAACGTCCGTCGGCATTGTGACTGAAATTTTACGAATGTGACTATGTTAGAAATCACAGTCGCACGGTGAGCCTATAAAAAAAAACGAGCAAAAATTATTGCCTGCGCTTACGTAATGGCTGCAGAATGAAGCCGCCGTCTGAAGAACAAACCTTTACTTTACGCCGACTGGTTGACTGTTCAAAGCGCACCCTACCGGCAGCGCGAAAACTAAGGCTCCGCCCATCCCCGGCAGAAACACGATATCATCAAACCAATCCCCATCTCGCTGACACGTAGCTTTTGCAGGCTGTTCCAAGAAATGTGTACCAGGCACCCCCCTATTTTTGATCGCCGACCCTTTGTTGTGTAACCTGACACACCCTTGGAACAAAACAAAATGTTTCAGCTTTCACAAGCATGGCTTTGTTGGAAAGAAAATAGAGTTTTCCTCTATCCTCAGTTCACGTGCTTCGGTAACAAAATACGATTTAGTGGAGGCCTTTTCAGCACAGCAAATTTGTGGCACCGCCAACAGCCTGTCGGCTTCCATGTTGCCAGAACTAGTAAACTTGGTGACGCCTTCCGCCGACTTTGCGACTGCATCAAAGGCTGCCGGCTATCAATCAAACGCGGGAGTTGGCTTGAGTTTCAGGTGCCGCGTGCGAACAGCGGACTTTCTAACAGCGGTGCTTCTACAAAATATATATTATACTGTACTTCCACATGTTTTGTAGAAACATCTATCTGACGCGGAAACATCGGTTTCGCCGAGGATTTTTCTGGAAACATGACCGCGTCCAAGCGTGGGAATATCGCTTCCAATTTCGCACCAAAGAGATCGTCTGACAGCGACGCGGCGACTAAAGCTGGAGTTGTGACTTGTGACTTTGTGTTACGTTTCTGTTGACTGTAACGCCGTATTTTACGTTAAAACACCGGGACTCAAACTTATTACGTAACTTTGTCAGGTCTTGCGTGATATTAAACTATATGAAAATAGCCTTTGCTTTGCAAAATTGTATCGTAGGAGACGATCGCCTGCATTTCGCTTGTTTTGTTGGTTTTCTGCCAGGCCGATCTCCGTGAAAACTATATCTAAAGTTATATAGTCGCACTCTTCGGACTCGGATAATAAGGTAATCTATAACATCGACATTTAACTGGAAAGAAAAGAAATGATAGTTTGTCCCTTTGATGAATTTGTATCCGTTGAGAAAGTGCAGTAAACGTGGCCGCCTTATGATGGTATGGAACGTGCCAGCTCGGTTCTCCGCGGACGTGCAGCGCATGTTGTTTCTTTCAAATTGCACAACGACTTCAATCCAAAGGCTCTTCAAACTTATATATTATCCTATTTATCAACAAATGTTGTGCAAACGTCTATCGCACAACATGAAGATTACGAAAGTTTGCAAATGCTTCTCCAGATGCGATGATCTTGGCTGACCCCGAGTGACCGCGTTCTGCGGAGAACGTTACCAACACGTGGTCGTAGAACTACTAGAAAACGGACTTCAACGTGTCTACATAACTTGCGTGTTTCATTCAGATGCACCGCAAAATATTGATTTACTACCCCGTAACAGGAAAGTGGTAAGTCATAGAATAGAATTTAATGCCTCAAAAACATTTTCGATGGATCTTTTTAACGATTTCTGACCAATTGTAAAAGTGGCGAACTCAGGGTACACCCTTAGAACATACTCCCCATATTACGTCGGAAAGTTGCTGGTTGACCCTTGACCTCTACGTTCGATCAATCACCATGGTAACGCGTGCAAAAAAAGTCAGACATAAGATATGCCGATATATTCACTAATCATAGAGGGGGTCATTAAACTTCCGTTTGAAAACGATGATTTATTGAAAAAAGTGGCGAATTCAGGGCCCCCTCCGTTACATGCTTACATGACCAACCCTCCAGCTCTGTTCTTGTCATGTACATAATGTAACCCAACACCACAGGGTGTCTGCTTCTTTACCAGTAACCATGGTGACAGCCGTCTGGTTCATGTCATTGACCTTGTTTGCTTGGAGTAGCAGAGCAAAAACAACATGTTTCTCTTAAGTGAGGGTAAATATAATGATGGCCTTGCCTCATTCAAATGGGAAGCAAAAATCTTAATTGACACATCCAGTGTACGGCAAGTTTTGCCAGGACCTCTACCACTATATATGCAAACAAACAGCCTGAAAACTAGATTAAGTTGATTTTTTATGACTTCATACTTAGCCCAAGGTTCTATGCTATGATTAAGCGCTGAATGTTTTGCTGTTATCATAACAGGCGTATGCTGACCTATGTAACGGTAAGCCTGACAATGACCTAAGCGAGGCTGACCGTACCAGGATAGCGAGTTTTTTCGCCATGGCATCTGATGGCTGTACCCACGACATCAGCGCTGATCTGAGGACAAGGTTGAGAAAAGCTGTTGAAGAGGAAGCAAGGTCAACTATGGTTCAGGGTGCCTACTCGGGTGAGGAATGTGAAAAATGTTTTTATCAGGCAACCACCTCCACACAAGCCACAATTGAAACTGCATGTGTCGTCCATTTTTACATCCTGTGTAGAGCAACCAATTTTACTCAGTCCTTTGAGTAGTTGAAGAATCTAGGTCTGACTGTAACAAAGGTACATATTAAATCATTCAAAGTCTCTGCATATACATGTACATGGTAAAAGACACATGATAATACTGTAATTCACTTTATCTTCACGGTACCAAATTTTCACGGTCTGATAAAGTTGAACTTGTTCTCGGAACTAAATGTTCACTGTCGAGGCAAGTGCGCACGAAAAAAGTCTGTGAATTATTTTTTATCGGTAATGATAAGTTCACGTTACAGGCGTCACCGTGAAAACCGTGAACATAACATTACAGTGAAAAAATCAGGAATTACAGTAGGTTGAAAGCTGCCATATGCATATTG
The DNA here is from genome assembly GCF_000003815.2 of Branchiostoma floridae. NCBI lineage: Eukaryota > Metazoa > Chordata > Leptocardii > Amphioxiformes > Branchiostomatidae > Branchiostoma > Branchiostoma floridae. Next base: position 17,553,042 of record NC_049995.1, read on the forward strand.
CCAGTTTCAACGTTTGTTTTGGTCATTTCTGTTACTCTAAGACTGTCTAAGTACTCTAAATGAAGCCAGAGTTGGGGCAGTGCGTATGTCCGGTGGTAGACTGTTAATTAAAGATGTTTGGTCTACGGTAGGCAATGGCTCTTCTGATGGTCTCTCACTGGGGTTTGGGGACAACCACTGTTGATTGCTTGTCAGTTGTATTTGTCTTGGCAGTAGATAAACATCTGGTGCATGTAGGGTGGGATTTTGTTGTTTAGGACCTTGTAGATGAAATGTGACCAACAAATTATTCTTTGTTCGAAAATCTCTAATACCATAATGTGTTATTTTTTTCATTACAGGCATTCTTCCCATGATGTTCCTGGCAGGTTTTGTGGAGCATCCCATCCTGCTGTACTGCCAGGATCCTGACTATAACAACTGGTTGATGTCTCCATGCTCATGTGTACAGCTGGACAGTCAACCACAGCTGGAGGTCATGTTGGTGGGGACAACGGGCGAAAAACTGAACCACTATGTAGGCCTCATCCCTACAGCTGACGAGCAAGGTGGGTGTAAGGGTCATTCCCAAATCAAACATG
>NC_049995.1:17556053-17569505 GCF_000003815.2 Branchiostoma floridae
CAAACATGAGTATGATTAATATGATAATCATGTTAGAGGATCATATATGACCCCAGAAAACATTAATATACATGTATGAAAAATGAACACAAAGAATATACTCATATCAAGAACTGTGAAGTGAATCATGAGGCAGTTATTCCCTTGAAGTTGTCGTCACTTTATGTCTGTTTGAGCAAGATTGCAGTCTTTGTGTTGGAAACTACTTCAATCCAAAACTTTCCATTATAATCTTTCCTCAGGATCCTCTGGAAACTTGACTGAGACTGATGGAAACTCCAATGCCAAAGACCACGCCGATGAAGGTATGCTAACATACTGTAAATGCAGAAATGTTCGCGGTGGATTAATGTTCGCGGTTTTCGCGGCCACCGCTTCACCGCGAATTTAAAACCACCGCAAATATTTTTCATAACAGTAAGAGACTACAGTGCATGGTGCTACCACGAAATTAAAACCACCGCAAAAAGTCCATTTTCCAGCTACCGTGAAATTAAATCCCCGCGAACTTAAATGCATTTTACAGTAATACAAAATGTGATATTTAAGACTAGTGTGCTTGACATCATAACTATTGCTTCCTTCTTGTTATACATCATACAAAATGTCTTTTTTATTAAAAAAACACCTACAACAAGTGAAACTAATGGCTAACAAGTTGCATTTTATATAGCCACTGGCTCAAGACCTGCAGCAAAGCAAGAGGGTACCCGAGCTGCAGTTGTAATGTTTCTCATTGCGCCAAAATAACCAAAATTTTTGTCATCCAAATGTAAAGCTGAAAAGTCCAGAGTTGTTGACAAATATTCTTTGTGTTATGAACAGCCCCTGAAGTGCAGGATGATATTAGGGAGATGAGCTTGAGCTTTGACAGCCCGCCACAGAAAGATAACGAGGCGACACCTCTGCTGTCTCAGCCTCCTCAACCAGGTAAGATACCATATCCATTGGTGAGGTCACATAAATGGATTTAATCAATTTCCATTGGAGACAATACATTGTAACTCAGATTAGTGCATGAATGTGAAGAAAGTAACGTTTTTAGATAGTACCACTGACAGTAAGACACGGTTGAGAAAGTTATATCATAGTAATGGTTACAAAGTTAAACTAATATTTTCTTACCGGTACTACCTTGTTTCCTGGTAAGAAGAACTATAAGAGCAAAGGTTATTGAATGAAGACTTTAAACTGTATAATATCTGTATTAAGTTAATCTAAGACTCATATGGATAAAGTTAAACTGTAACTTCCAACACACAAAAAAATTGGACTTATTAACTCAAATGAAAAAGAAGTTGACCAGTTGAAAACTAAGTCCAATTTGTTGTGTTGGAAGTTAGAGTTTAACTTTATTCAGAATGACTTGTACCAAAACAGTGAACTTAAAAATCTGTACACAAAGAAAAGCTGTAAGAAACATCAACAATCTTTTGACCAGTCTTCTCATCCTTCTTTGGTTGAAAAGGAAAAATTAACTTAAACCTTTTTTGTCACAATGTTTTAGAGAAAAAAATTACGAGAAGACTTGTCCCACAGATGCAAGTGTTCGAGATCCCCTTCAGCATCAGGCATAAGCTGACAACCCAGCTGAGTGTGAACCGAGATGATGGTGAGTTTAGTCTTCATCCTTTACTTACGCTTCATTGTCTGTTAGGCATGGATGTGATCATTTGAGGCAACCAGAGCTAAAATAGGATAGAATAATACAATGTCTGTACAATGGTAGAGTTTTTAAATGAAAATCTTCTGAGGATGCAAAACCCCAACATGCCCAGGCATTGAGAAGCATTTTTTTGGATCAGGATGATTTTTGACAAGTTGTGGCCTCAAGCACTTCTTTGCAAGCTTAAGTAGCTTCTGCTCCCCTTTCCCATTACAAGTTGGTATCACAAGTCTTTCCCCAACCATGGGCAATTGTTACATGTAGTAGCCTTTTTTTTCTGGAGATAAAAACTGTTAAAATCCTTCTGGCTCCAATGGTACATTGGGAGGCAGGCAGTTCCCACAATGATTTCTACAATCACTACAGCAGGGTGTTAGTCCACTGGTAGTGGTGTGTGTTCAACATTTACTACATGAACCATTCTCTTTCCCGAATGTTGATTGTCAAGCAGAAAATGTAGCATGTACCATTTATAAAGTCTTTGGTATGACTCGGGATCAAACTCACGACCTACAAACTGCAAGGCAAACTCTTTACTCAATTGGCCAGTGCACCAAGTATACAGAACTCTTTCGAGGCCCCGTAATTTGAATGGCTACACTTTAAATCCTTTAAGGAGGATCTGAGGAATGAAAAATTTGATGATGTATTTTCAGGGAGAGACTGGCGGCTCCTGGCAGATGAGTTAGGCTACAATGAGTACATCGCCCTCTGGGACCAACAGAAAGGCCGAGGAGACCTTCCTGCAGAAAGGCTGCTGAAGTGTTGGAGATCAAAGAAGGAAGCAACTGTAGGGAGGTTAAGGGAAATTTTATTGGAACATAAAATGGGAGCTATAGCCCATATTCTGGATACTGAATATTGAAGTTAGATGTATCAGCACACTCGTGCTAACATCAACTTTCATAATTCACGTAACGTTAAAAAAAAGTGCCTTCTCAAGAAGGTCCTAAAATCCCAATGCCTAATCTGAACTGTTACTACTGATGCTGCTTTTTTAGTTTAGCAGATCTAAATTCACTATGTTTTGAACTTGACGGTATCAGGGTACCCAGTGGTATTATCAGACTGATTGTTATTGTTCATTGTTCTCTATTCATTACTACGTATAGTACTCACCCTGAGCAGACTGAATTCAATTTTTTAGTCATTGGAGAAAGAGGTTATTTGTTGCAGAACGGTAGGTTTTAGGGTTACAGTTCAGATGTTTATGTTCCAAGTATTTGTGAAAGTAACCCTTTGTGTACAATGTATTTTTGTACTTTCATACTAATTGGTTGTGTCAATTTAAAACAAAAGTATTTTTATCCGATTTTCTCACATTGCCAACAATTTCACTGGCATTTTAAAGTTCCAGTTTTATAGCAGCTGCAGATAGATTTTAAAGTGTTTTCAGATAAACTATTGTCATCTAATGGCATTTTTTAAATGATGTGACATATGATAGTGACCATCATATTACTGTAAATGCATTTAAGTTCGCGGGGATTTAATTTCGCGGTAGCGGGAAAAGGGACTTTTCGCGGTGGATTTAACTTCGCGGTAACACCATAGACTGCAGTCTAATACCATTATAGAAAAATGTTCGCGGTGGATTTAAGTTCGCGGTAAAGTGGTCACCGCGAACATTAATCCACCGCGAACATTTCTGCATTTACAGTAGCTGCCATATTGTATATAAGGGGATGTTATCTGTATGGTCCCTTGTATATTAACATGGTTGAGAACCCACCATACTCAAATAGTTTGTGCCATGATGTGCTTTAGCCAAAACTTTTTCTAGATCATGGGTAGCCATTATGAATAACATCTGGCTTTACATATGAAATATATGGATTCATATCAATATTATTGACATGAAATAATGTTGAAGATATTATCTTGGATCTGAAACAGTAATAGACAGAAGAACGGGGTAGAAAATAATGTGGAGGTGGTTAGATATTGAGTATGTTGTAACAATTTCTCAATACTTCATGGTGAAGTAAGTTCTGTTAAATGATCAAAAGATACTCAAGATAATGATAGGAAATGGAAATATTTATATACTGCATTTTCTCATAATTATCTATAGAGTATCTTATGTATATACAATGTACTGTACAGTGAAAAAGCTGCAATTTTCACAATCTCAGGCAGCTATATTATTTTGATATCAAAAGTGAAGTTTGTTTTCTGTTTTTGTTGTGTTTTTTCATATGTCTGCAGGAGACTAAACCTGAGCAAAATTGATGTGTTATTTGTAATGTAGGAATTTATGAAAACTGACACAATGTACTTGCTACTAATGTCTGTTATCAAGGACACAAAAATCAATGCAAGGCAGCTACATGTATATTGAAATTTTCATACAGAGCTTTGTTGAGTAGGGGTGTCCAAAAAGAACAAAAAAGTTGCCTTGTATTTGTATAAAGATATTGAATTTCTAATGTATATACTTGATTGGTGCCAATATTGTACCCTCTTGAAATGATGTATATATATTTTACCATTCTATTACTGATATACATGTACATGTAATTGGTGTACAGCATGTACATGAGTGCATGTTTAGATGTGGAATAGGAGAGCCAAAACAGATGTTATGTATCTGTCTAAAGTTGAATTTACTTCTAACTATGATGTGTGATGCCAAATTTTGCATTGTATACACTTTGTTAGTGTATATGACTATGCCTCAGTAAGGAATACGTTTTATTTACTAGTACATGTACATGTAGTAGTAACTCTTAAATTCTTACAATTTAGATACAATCTTTTCATGTAAATCCTATGCAGATTATACACCTATTCCAAACATATATAACTTTTTGTACAATTCTTGGTATCATTCCATTTGAAAGGTACATTGTACATCTTCCTTTTTCATGCATACGTATGTGCATATGGTGACAACTAAATACAGGTAACAGTATCTTTCTGTCTTATTATTTGCATTGTTATAAATTGAAGATTCATGTAGTAAAACTAGAAAGGTAATATTTGCAAGCAAATACAGAATGTTACCTTCACATGTTGTAGTCTAACACTGGCAAGTGTTTTGTTCATTCTTATTTGAACACATTTCTAAATGTAGTGACCCGAGCCCCTCTAGATCTGACATTTGCTACATTATGTAACCGAACACCACATGGTGCCTACTACTTTATCGGTTACCATGGGGACAGCCGTCTGGTCCAGGTCGTTGACCTTATTTGCACGGAGAAGAAGAAGAAACAAAGCAAAAATAGACATGTTCCCTTCTGTGAAGGTAACATAACTAGCAAGTCAATCAATTCTGAGGATGATTATTGTATGGATCGATCAATTTGGAGCAATCACAATGTCAATTCTACTGTTAAAAAGAATAACTTTGATTTTTGCTATCTAAAAAGTTGAAACCATGGTGCTGATTTGCCTTCCAATGATATCTTAAGTTACCTACAGGACGTTAGTGCTTACAATCTTCCTTCTTGATAAAAAGGGGTGGACAAAAAATCATGTTAAACACGCGATACAATTCTGATACTTGAGTGTTACTCAGTTGTTACGCTATGCCTGCCTCTCGTAACATTATATGTACCATCACAGATTATATGTACACACCGGAATACAATAAGCAAACTCTATGAAAACACAAGCAAAAGTAGCCTTTTCGCTATACGAAATTCTCTTCAGGCATAATAAGTAAAGAAGCCGATAAAAAACGCCACAAACATGACAGGAAAAACTATCCTAGTGAGGACGTCCACCCTGGCTGCAGTTCTCACTACATAGCAACCACTATATAAGTGACACATTTTATACAATGTATATAAAGATGGATAAAAAGGAACTTCCCTTCAGCCACAATAAGTAAAGAAACCAATCACAAATGCCACAAACAGGACAGGAAAGACTATCCTAGCAAAGAAGTCCATCCTGGCTGCAGTTCTCACTACATTGCAACCACTATATAAGTGATACATTTTATACAATGTATATAAAGACGGATAAAATTTAATTTTTCTTCAGCCATAATAAGTAAAGAAGCCGATCACAAACGCCACAAACATGACAGGAAAGACGATCCTAGCAAAGAAGTCCACCCTGGCTGCAGTTCTCTCTACATAGCAACCACTATATAAGTGACACATTTTAAACAATGTATATAAAGACGGATAAAATTTAATTTTTCTTCAGCCATAGTAAGTAAAGAAGCCGATCACAAATGCCACAAACAGGACAGGAAGGACTATCCTAGCAAAGAAGTCGACCCTGGTTGCTGACCTCTCTACATAGCAACCACTATGTGAGTGGCACATGTAATCATGCAAAAGTAACGTTTTTGCTATACATGTACAAATATGGATACAATAGAGCTTCCCTTCATCCATAATAAGTAAAGAAGCCAATCACAAACGCCACAAACATGACAGGAAAAACTATCCTAGCGAAGAAGTCCACCCTGGCTGCCATTCTCTCTGCAGAGTGCAGATTGTTCTCCTCCTCTTCAACCCAAGCTGTGGACGGTCTGGTCAGAGGTTCTACCCAGGCAGGACACCAACGGGAACGTCCTGCTGGCAGCTGTGTGTGTGAGTCGTTAGAGAAGAAAGGAATGAGAATTAGGATGAAAGCTTGCCTGTTCCTTTATTTTACTAGCAACTAATGTTATGCAATTAAAAAAAAAAATAAACAGATACAAAGAATTTGAAATCGTAAAAAAAAGTACAAAGAAATACAAAGAAAAAACAGCGCGGTCGTACGGATTTGTGGCGATTTTTCTATTTTTTTTTTGTCTTCTAGAAAGTCCTGTCAGGAGTGACTACACATATTGACCTAAGAATATCCGAGAAAGACCAAAGACTCGGATGATATGGTAGTGCGATGTTTTATTTGTATTGACTATTGACCAACTTTACATTTTAAGAAATGTTAACAAGTAAGTCTTGCATGAGGTTTAAATCAAATGGTATAGTTAGTAGGAATTGACTCTTAAAACCCTTAAACTGCCAGAGTTTCAGCACTATGAAATGCTATCAGTGCCAGGGTTGGCTGCTGACCTCCAAAAAGAAACCCCGGAACAGGGCAGAAGTCCCTAACTTCCGGGGTTCGTGCGCTACATGCGCGCAGAGCTGCTAGTAGTGCTACTTTGGGAGAATACGCAATCCCGGATATATCCGGGCGCGGCACACAGGACATGTAGAGGAGTGCCGGATATATCCGGTTTTGGCAGTTTAAGGGTTAAAAAAGCACCACTGGAAATGACAATGGGCAACCTAATATGTAGAAGAGCGAAAATCCTCACCTTCCCTCCTGCGGAGATGTAGTTAACCAGAACCGTCTCCAGCAAGGCAAGCATGGCCATGACAAGACAGCCATCCATCCACACGTCATAGGCTCGCACCAGGCTTGTCTGGGGGAAAATAACAGATGTGTTATGATAGTCTCTAACAGGCTCCAGCAAGGCCATGACAAGACAGCCATCCATCCACACATCATAGGCACGCACCAGGTTTGTCTGGAAGTAAACAACAGATGTGTTATAGTCTCTAACAGGCTCCAGCAAGGCGAGCATGGCCATGACAAGACACCCATCCATCCACACGTCATAGGCTCGCACCAGGTTTGTCTGGGGGAAAATAACATGTGTTATCATTATCATAGTCTCTAACAGGCTCCAGCAAGGCGATCATGGCCATGACAAGACAGCCAGCCACCCAGACGTCATAGGCTCGCACCAGATTCGTCTGGAAGTAAACAACAGATGTGTTATAGTCTCTAACAGGCTCCAGCAAGGCCATGACAAGACACCCGCCCATCCACACATCATAGGCTCGCACCAGGTTCGTCTGGGGGAAAATAACGTGACACTGTGTTATAATTATTATAGTCTCTAACAGGCTCCAGCAAGTCGAGCATCGCCATGACAAGACACCTGCCATCCACACGTCATAGACTCGCACCAGGTTCGTCTGCAAGTAAACAACAGATGTGTTATAGTCTCTAACAGGCTCCAGCAAGGCGAAAATCGCCATGACCAGACAGCCAGCCATCCACACATCATAGGCTCGCACCAGGCTTGTCTGGGAGTAAACAACAGATGTGTTATGATAGTCTCTAACAGGCTCCAGCAAGGCGAGCATCACTGTAACAAGACATCCGTCCATCCACACGCCATAGGCTCGCACCAGGTTCCTCTGGGAGTAAGTACAGATGTGTTATGATTATCATGCAATATATTACCAGGTTCTATACGGTGCCAAATACTTGTAAAAATATGGATGAATAATTTGCTATATTGTCCATAGTATGGACAATATAGCAAATTATTCATCCACACTCCATAGGCATAGAGCCAAGCTTAAGCATTTGCAGCCTTTTGGATCATTTGGCATTCTAACAGTCTTTGTCTAATTTATAGACTCCTAAGATACTGGAAAGATTGCAAAAGATTTGCCAGAGCAGTCTCGCATCTGCAGCCTTCTGGCAAATCATTTAGCATATTTGACTATTTCTATAACTGCTTTATCAATCCCAAGAGTCCCAAGAGCAAAACTTTAAAATTGTAAGTTTAGCAACATTTATTGTATGAAAAATGTAAAAACACAATACTATCGAGAAGAACAAACACGGTCTCATCCAAACATTTCTTAGTTAATGGAGGCTCACCCGGGGGTTGTCATCCTTGCTGCTCTTGATGACCAGAGACAGGAACGTGGTAACCCCCAGTTGGACCCTCGGGTTGACCTCCTTGGGGTGCAGCCAGAAGCCGAGCCATGACGTCATCACGATGGAGGTGGTGGGCAGGAAGGTGATGAACACGTGACGATGCAGGCGGCGGGAAAACTGCAGCCGGACGGCCAGGGTGGCGATCTCTGTCAGACCTGGGACATGGACACATTGGTACAGTAGAAGCCGCTTAATTGCACGCCTATTTGCCAGTGAATTTCGTGCAATTATCTGGCTGGTGCAATAATGCGAAGTTATCTAGCTGGACCGCACCGGTTTGGGATTTTGGAATTCGGTGAAGTAAACAAAAGTATGCGTTAATCCGTTGTGCAATTAACTGGCTTCTACTGTACTTTAATATGTGGATGAAGGTTAGGTATCAAGGTTCAGTAGAAGCCAGTTAATTGCACAATGGATTAACACACACTTCTGCTAACTGCACAGAATCCCAAACAGGTGCGGTCCAGCTAGATATCTTCACATTATTGCACTAGCCAAATAATTGCACGAAATTCACTGGCAAATAGGCCATGGTGGCATAACTGCAGTGCACCAAGACCTCTGGCAAATCCTGTCATATAGGTCTTGTGGCCTAAATAGGAAAGACACTTTGCACTACTTTTCTCACTCACCAAGTTGTAAAAATGGGTGCCTGACTTTGGGGAGGTAAAAGGCGATACATTCTTTTCGGAAAACAAAGTTTGATTGAAAATATCTTCAGAATATCAAATGATGAGCTGACCTGATGTGTTGGAGTTTTTGCACACGTTACTGCTGTACCGGCAGCTACCGAAGTAGGCTCTGCACACGGCACACTCGTTGCCATGACTACACGCCCTTATGTGGGTGCAGTGGTCGGCGCTGTAGGCACACTGGCCGGTCAGCTGATGACAGGCTGTAGGGAAACATCAATTGCTGCCAGTTGCTAAGTTGGTCATGTGTTACTGTAAATGCAGAAACTTTCGCGGTGGTTTAATGTTCGCAGTTTTCACGGCAGTCGCTTCACCGCGAATTGAAAACCACCGCGAACATTTTTCGCAGGACCTGTGTGACCGCGCCCTAAGATGCAAACTGTATGCTCTACAAAGATCAAATCTTGGCCCTTACCTGTCTCAGTGTCTATCTGCTGTACTGAAGACTGGACCTCCACTCCCGTTAGTTCGAACTGAGACACGACGGCCGTCATGTCTGTAGTCACAGGGCCCGGGGAGCTGGTGTTCCGCGCTGGCTGGAGGGGGAAGTACACTCCGCTGTCTGCAGAAGAAACCGATGGAGTAACGTTAATACAGCACGTAAGTTTATGCATCAAGTACATGGTACAATCATTATAGTACTTAAATGATGAAGATGATGACAATGACAATACAGTAGAAGCCGGTTAATTGCACAACGGATTACCCCACACTTCTGTTAACTGCACGGAATTTTATTCGCCCTGCCACACATAAAAGGCTGAATAAATCTTTTTAACTGGAACTATGTAACTCCATGTGTCTTACTGAGGGATGACTTCTGCAGTGCGATAGATTAGCAAAGGAAGGAGTCCACTATATGTGAGTTACTGTAGTACCTTGGAGAATACATACAGTACATACTAATTAGACAGTACAAGAAATAACTCAATGATGATAACATTTAAAAAAGATTCCTTACATCCCTGTAGATTGAAGCTGCATTCTTGATCATCCAGGGGGTACCTCGCCATACTGGGCACACACGTCAGGTACAGGGTCCTCCTGTGGATTGGGAATTTTCATTTTAGCATCATCATCAGGACTTAGTACTTATTCTGAAGACCTACAAATATATATATATATATTGCATTATTGATATCAGGAAGTATATACTATATGAATGTTGGGGATGTGTCTATGTGTCCAAATGTCTGAGGTGTCTTTGCAGAATTTGAAGTCGTTTTAGTCACCGCTTTAATTAAGCAACAGTGTTGTTTCTTTATAATTATTCACCTCCCTGAACAAAACCCCTGTCACATTTGCCAAAAATCGATCGGACGACGATTCTGCAGCAATCGCCCGAGCCTCGTTTATAATGATAACTTTATTGCACAACAACTGTACAAGGACAAAGTATGGCTTATATCTGAAAGGGACGTTTTTCAGGTAAAAAATACGCGCAACCCTCTGTCGGTCTTAAATATAGCCGATCTTCCATCAATACGCCCGAAGATCGTGGATAATGTGACAGGGGTATATGCAGGATTGTCAGCTGTCAGTTGAAAGATACAAGGCGAAAACTCACGTCAGTTTGTGGACTATGATTCCCGACGGATGGAGCCACATGCTGATGTCATGATCGCCTTCTCCTCTTGGTACTCTCTTCCTCCTCCTCTTCTTGGTGCCATCAGTAGCACTCCGTACGGCCGGTCCGAACGCCAGGGGAGGAGCCCACATCAGAGCTGCCGGCACTGGTACCCAGCTGGTGGAGAGGCCACGGAGCCGGGGGTCAACCCAGGCCATGTTGTACTGTACCGTCACGGAGAGGTTCTGTAAACAACAAAAACAACAACAACAACAATCACATCAAAGGTACCGGTGCCGGCACTGATATCAACCCACGCCACGGTGTACTGTACCGTCATGGAGAGGTTCTGTAAACAATAATTACAACCACATTCAATAATTGTTAACCTCCTTAGGAAGCTTTGAATTTCAAAATGGGTTAAAGTTCTCTAATGTGGGTAGAGGTAGGACCCAGCATTTGAGAACCTAATAGCCCATGTTGAAATTTGCGAATCAGCGCTCTCGCTGAAAAATTAAAGCCTTGAACACTGCAAGAAGTCTGCGAAAGAGACTATGCGAGTGTCACGCTTTCTTGCTTGAGAGAAAATTTTCTCTGATTTCAAAGTACTGCTTAATGTTGACTACAAAGAGGCAAGTTGGTTCCGAGCAGGAAGGTGGGGATAAGAAGGATGGTCAACATGGCGGTGGGAACATGGAATTGGTCTATTGATATCATATTCCCACAAAATCTGAATTTTGTGTTGGAGACCAAACGAGGGAAGTGGATATCATAAGATACTGACCGCGTGCTCTTCAGACAGAGGCCCCACGTGAAGGATCGTCACTGTGGATGTCACTTCAAGTTTCTCTTCTGTAGAACAATGAAAAAAACAACAGGGATATCAAGGGTGGTTTCGAATTACAATCAATGGAAAAAAATTAATTAAAACAGGACACCAGTCCTGTATGTGACTAAATGTTAACACTGTACAACAGCCCTGTGTGGAACTAACTTAAAGTTAAAACAGGACAGGAAGACAAGACACAGTAAGATAGGACACGGGTATACAGGTCCGTGTATGAAGGTGAACATTAACATTGGACAGCAGTCTTGTATTGATCAGAAGTAATCAAAACAGATATACACAGATATACACACATAATTTACCAAGTGGACAGAGGTCTAGTCTGACCTGAGTTGTAAGATCCTCGTAAAATGAATAAAGTGAAGGTGAAAGATTAATTGCCGTTCCACAGAACGCTGCCACATACCTGTCTGAGGGCTGACGCTGCTGTCGTACCCTCGGGGCATGTGCTGTCCGATTCTCCACTCGTCCCACTCCACCCACGTCGCGTTATCCGCGCTCGCAAGCTCCAACTCGAACGCCGAGACGTCTTCAAACATCTTCGCCGAGACCTTTTCAAACAACTTCTTCAATACAGTTTTCCATTCTTCCTCCACTTCTGGCGGGACGGCAGTATCGGATAGTCCTGTGGTTGGACCGGTAGCGGTTAGTACCGGACCTGTTCCCGATGGCCAAGTACTTTTCTCCGGTGTTGGTGACCTTCTGGATGTCGCATGAGACGCACTGGCATGTGATGGAGTAGTAGCAACATCTGAAGGAGTAGCTTTAGAAGTGGTAGTAGCTGCAGTACTGGTAGTAGCTGCAGTACTGGTAGTAGCTGCAGTACTGGTAGTAGCTGAGTACTGGTAGTAGCTGCAGTACTGGTAGTAGCTGCAGTACTGGTAGTAGCTGCAGTAGTGGTAGTAGCTGCAGTAGCATCAGTAGTAGCATCAGTAGTAGCATCAGTAGTAGCATCAGTAGTAGCATCAGTAGTAGCAGCAGTAGTAGCAAGAGTAGTAGCATCAGTAGTAGCAATAGTAGTAGCATCAGTAGTAGCATCAGTAGTAGCATCAGTAGTAGCAGCAGTAGTAGCAAGAGTAGTAGCATCAGTAGTAGCAATAGTAGTAGCAGCAGTAGTAGCAGCAGTAGTAGCAGCAGTAGTAGCAACAGTAGTAGCAGCAGTAGTAGCAGCAGTAGTAGCAATAGTAGTAGCAGCAGTAGTAGCAGCAGTAGTAGCAATAGTAGTAGCAGCAGTAGTAGCAGCAGTAGTAGCAATAGTAGTAGCAGCAGTAGTAGCTAACTTAGTAGTAATGGCAGCAGTACTTGAAGGAGTAGAGGTGGTAGCAGCAGCAGTAGTAGTTGGAGTAGGAGTAGTAGTAGTAGCAGCAGAAGTGGTAGTAGTAGTAGTAGTAGTAGTAGTGGTAGTAGGAGGAGGAGAAGTAAAAACAGTAGAAGTAGTAGTAGCAGCGGTAGTAGTAGTAGCGGTGGTACATGTAGTTGCCGTCATTGTTTTTGTAGTCAGAGCGGTTGATGAAGGCAGAGCCGTTGTTGTTTGGGCTGCAAAATTGAAAGATGAAATAAATTAGAAAATAATAACGATGACCATAATAAACACAGCTCATGGAAATGTTGTACACTGAAGACAGGAATCAATCAAGTTGAGATACTACATGGTGTGCTACCTAACCACACCTAATCAGTTTGATTAGGAATCATATGACATGAAAATGATATCAAAATACATTTCAGTCTACAACTCCATAAAAACGGATATTTACTTCCGGACGTTTCGAGTGACAGGAATCACACTTCTTCAACGTCACTGGAATGAAATTTAATTTCCTATGCGTGTTGTCTGACCATATAGGGTCCGGCACGGCGGCACAAAGACCCGCGGACACGATTGACCGGGTCGGATTGAATTTCATACATAAAGCTTTAAACACCGCGAAGTATGCCTGAATTTACGAAGAAATTTGTTCAGGTAACTTTTAAGTAATGCGTAATGAGC
>NC_049995.1:17569605-17576212 GCF_000003815.2 Branchiostoma floridae
GTGAACTGGGTTCTCCTTTGGCTACCGCTGTGCGACCTACTTAACGGTCGCACTACGTAATTCAAATAAATGTTACCCTTTAGCAACCATTTACTTTGAACCTTCCTTGTATCCATGTTTCTATAGCTTATAAAACAAGACGATTTTTCCGAATGAAAGCCTGTGTTGGTAAATTCCATATTGAAAAGGTTTAAACTTTGTTCCTACACCGAAAACGAAATTTATGGTGAGTCCCTTCTTTGTGTTGGAACAAAGTTTAAACCTTTTCAATAAAGACGATTTTTCCTTTACCTCCGTAGAGGTCCAGCTCTCTGAGCCATGGCTGATAGCCCGAGTGGGTCCGAGTGATAATGAACCTCAAGTACCGCGCTGTCCCCTCAAACCCGCCGAACTCCTGCCGCTGGTCCGTCCCTCCCTGCACGTTAGTAACGGTCACGACGTCCTCCCAGCAGTACGGACTCCCAACCTGCGACTTTTGCAGCGTGAAGACTGCAGTGTTATGTTCGGTGTCTCCATAGTTGTTAACAGCGACACGAGTGATAGTATGTGGCGCTGTGAGGTCCAGTACAATGTACCAGTTGTTGTAGTTGTAGCCCGTGTCCCTGGGGTTCCAGAAGGTCCCAGTGTCTCCATCCAAGGCTTTTGCGGCATCATACATCACTCCGTTCAATACCCACGGTATGCCGGCGGAGCCCACAACCCATGACGGATCCCGTACCAGCCACACACCTGGAGAAGTATAACGTATGTCATCATTTCTCTGTCAATATTTCGTATCAAGAAAGGTATGCGTTTTAAACACCTGACTCAGGGCAAACACGAAGGCTTGTATACTTCGTTACGCTGAAGACAATATTAACCAATTATTAATAGTTTAGGTACGTGGTAGGTACATAATGTTACAATCAATTAAGTACAGCGTATAACAAGCCAAAAAAAGGTAATACTATATCAAATCAACATTGTTTATTAAACACTGTTGAATTAGTTCCAAACTACTAACTGGGAAATTCTTAAAACAAAATGGTGGGTGAAATTATTAAAAGGTAATTCCCACTCTCTGAAACATATTAACAAATGTTGCACACAAAAATCAAATAAACCCAGATACATTTATAAAGTACAAAGAAACGTTTCTTACCGGGCGGTGGCTCAGAGGAGTCGACTAGAAAAATAGCAAACAACAAATTAAGACAACAGTCCTATATATAACCTCGCCATGTTTTTGTATATCCCACCGGCCAAGGCGCCGTAAGAAAACTGAAGATAACATATGATTAAAGCTGAATTCAACCAGGAAATATATTGTTGCAATGTTCTTATTGGTTATGATAATAATATTGGTCATAGAACACTTACCTTGGCCTATCTGACAGATGAACTGTGGCCATGGCCAGTAGCATGACACATCATTCCACTTGGACTCAGTCTCAGAGATGGCGGCACAATGTTCCTGAGTGCCCTCGTGACTATTATTCGGTTCACCGGGTTTCCAGTTAGCAAAGCCGGTTGACTCCAGGGTTTGTCCGTCCTCAAACACCCACTTGCCTTCAGTGTCGATGTCAGTCAGGCCGATCCAGCGGGTTCCGCTTCCCAGTCCGACAATAAAGGCGTTGGTCTCGTTGTCTTTCGGCATGGCCAACATTCCCCCGTCTGTCGCACACGTCTTTTTGGCATCATCGTACGTCTTCGACTCAGCAAAGTGCTTGTAACAAATTCCGTTAAAAGGGACGTAGTCTGACTTTGGGCACTCTGTAGAGTGAAGAAAACGGCACAGAAAAGTCAGCATCATACTTCTTATAAAAAAATATCCGATTAACCCATGTGTGAGGCATCAAAAAGTCTTTAACCGAAAGAACAAACGGATCGACACTGTGCAAAACCATGTCTGAGATCATAAAAAATAAGGATATTGACATTCATCCCTGGGCGGATCAGCTATTCTTGGCCGAACATGCAGTGCACATATAACATGTTAGGCAATATTTGGAGCAATTAACATCGCTTAGAAGATTGCGTAACACTATCTTGCATGGAAAACCGCACTGGTACATTACAATCAAGTAAGGGTATTCTCAGTTATTGACTGATGGAAACCATCTTTTCCTAAAATTACATCAAGTATTGCATCAGTTATGCTATTATCAGTTATGATGTTTAATGTATTTTTAACACCCGACTGGCCAGACACGAAGGCTTGTATACTTCGGTACGCTGAAGACAATACATAAAATATATATAGTTTAGGTAAGTGAGCTAAAAATAATGCTACATCAATTAAGTACACTGTCAGCCTATAACAAGGCAAAAGAAAGATATAAGCATGAATGTTGAATTCTTTCTAAACTACTAGACAGGAAAATTCTTAAAATAAAATGGCGGGTGAAATAATTTATACAAAAAAAGTCTTGTACTGTCTAAAGCATGTTAACAAAAGTTACAAACACACGCACAATAATGAAACAACCCCAGACACGTTAAATAAAGTACAGAAAACATTTCTTACCGGAGGATGACGCAGAAGAGCCGACTATGAAAACTGCAAACGACAAGGCAACAGCCAAGCCTAGACCCAACCTGGCCATGTTCTTGCATGTATGTTAACGTTCGGCCGACGCAGATGTCGTCGCCGAAAATACCTGAAAAGAACAGAACAGCACCGAAACGTCTTTGTGCGATGTGAGCCCTGAGGGTCCCGAGGGAAATTAGACCGACATCCTCTGGTTTAAGTAACGAATAGTCTCTACCAGACTGACTACGCTGGCTGTTATAGAGAGAATAACTTGCCAGGGGAGTTTTTATACCAGAGGAGTTGGCCGGTCGCACAGGAGGCGGAACATGAACCTTAGCGTAGTCTAACTCCCCCGGCCAATTTCCCCGATTTTTTGCCGAATTCTACGCCCTCCGAACCCCCGTAGGAAGGCCTGATGAAGGCTAATATTAAAGTAACGCCCGTCTAAATCCTATAAACACACCTCCAACGAGCGTAATAAGTGTACAGGGATATGAATGGTCATATTGAGTAATGAAATTTGAAAAATTAATAATGCCCAGTGTGGTTACCAACTGTTGCATGCCAAGCTAACAATGGCGAGTTAATACTCCGTGGCAAATTATATCTCATGGCCATCATTTGTGAGATGGTATGATGTCTTGTTGTTTTGAGAATGTATATATAGATTATAAAAACAGTATGTGTATAAGAAATAATAATGCGATATACATGAAGAAGAAAGTATACTCGTCTTGATATAATTTTGAAGGGATACTGAAAATGACTTGGAAAGTATATTTGATACATTTTGTATATGATATACTTAATATTATTTTGGACAAAATTACATTGTAAAGAAAAAAAAATTCAATACGTTTTCTCTAAAGATAGTACCCCAACCCCACAACCACTAATAAACACACACACACACGCACAGACAGACACACACGCACGTACAAACTACAAATCCTCAATAAAAGAGACATCTATTGGGTGCTTTCCATATTTGATATTCATTTCAAAATTCACAAATGCCACAAAAGCAGTGAACTTGAAATTGTTGGTGTTACTTCAACAGTCAATACCCACATATAGCTGCGCAGCAATATCAATATTAACAACTAATACTTTACCCTGATACATGCAGGTGCCATCATGTTTTGCATCTTAAAAACATGTTAAATTCTTAAAGTCTTTTATAATACATACATGTTCATTCTGTTTCAGTCTGTGAAAAGGAAAACATACCAACACTTATTTCTACTGTCTTTTTCTTCCTGATGTTACATAGTCACTGCACGAAAAAATTCATTTCCAGGATGGAAACTGACTCACACATCCCTGGAAACTATACATGTCCTCCAAATATATGTATCCATTTCAAACCTATCTAACATTTTGTACAATTTATCTTACAATATCATTCTATTAAAAAGTACATTCTACATCTTTCTTTTTTTCATGCATACATTGTCAAACAAAAGTGCAAATGGTGAACATTAATACTTGTCTGTACATCTTGAAAACTTAATACGGGTAACAATTCGTTGTTTTAGGGAAAACTGTGTGCCTCTGCGTAGCAACCACTACGTGAGTGGTGCGTTTAATCAAGCAACAGTCAAACAATTTTGCTATATTGCATTGCAATTTTGCTCTACGATTTTGCATCGACAAAAAAGGAACTCAAGCATAATAAGTAAAGAAACCGATCAGAAACGCCACAAACATGACAGGAAAGACTATCCTAGCAAAGAAGTCCACCCTGGCTGCTGTTCTCTCTGCTGAGTGTAGATTGTTCTCCTCCTCTTCAACCCAGGCTATGGACGGTCTGCGCAGCGGTTCCACCCTGGTCTTGAACAAGCACGGCAGCTGAGAAAGAAAAGAGAATTAGGATTAAAGCCCATCTCTACATTAATACAATTTTTGACAAATAAATACAAAGAAAAACACCAGCAGTACGAATTTTGGCCGATTTTTACAAGAATATTGTTTCAGAAGTGAGTAGACATATTGACATAAGAATATCTGAGGGAGACCAAAGACTCTGACGATTTTTTCTTTGTATGACTGAAACGTTTTGAAGAAATTTCAATAACTTATATAAGTAAATATTAGCTTGCATGAGGTTTCAGTCAAAGAGTCTATAGTCAGTGGAAAAATAAGCACCAATATCAACTTAAATGTGGAAGAGCAAGTTAATCTGTGATGGTAGTCAATATTATGTAACAATTCAAGACCTTATACTGACTGCCAAGCACCTTTGACCCTTTGCTGACGTCACACTTTCGTTCCAGATGTGTGGCATAGACATTAGGTCATTTCAACTTGATTAAGATCAGATGACTGATCATAAACTCGGTTGGTAAGCGTTTTATTGTGTGCACGAATATAAGGTCTTAGAATTGTAACATAACATGGAAGAGAAATTAAGATAAAAACTGAATGCAAACCTTTCCTCCTGTGGAGATGTAGTTGACAACAACCGTCTCCAGCAAGGCGAGCATCACTGTAACAAGACAGCCATCCATCCACACGTCATAGGCTCGCACCAGGTTCTTCTGGGGGGGGGGGGGGGTTGGGGGGAAGATAAACGACACGTTATGATAGCCTCTACCAGGCTATTTACGGTGCTAAATCATTATAAAAACTGGAGAGGTTGCAACATGCTGAAAAATCTTTAGCATTTTGAAACCATAATACGTGCTATGATACTCAAAATGATTTGCCAGAGCAGTCTTGCATTAACGCAGCCTTCTGGCAAATCATTTTTGGCCAATTTCACTGTTTTTAAGTTGGTCTGGAGACTAGAATTATAGAACAAGACAAAACCTTTAAGTGATCACCTAGTTCAGCGAAAACTTGAACAAACATTTCTTAGTTGATGGAGGTCTTGTATATAGATATTATAGAGGCTCACCTGGGGGTTTCTGTCCTTGCTGCTCTTGATGACCAGAGACAGGAGCGTGCTAACCCCCAGTTGGACCCTCGCATTGACCTCCTTGGGGTGGAGCCAGAAGCAGAGCCATGACGTCATCACGACTGACGTAGTGGGCAGGAAGGTCATGAACACGTGACGATGCAGACGGCGGGAGAACTGCAGCCGGACGGCCAGGGTGGCGATCTCGGTCAGACCTGATGAGGGGTAGACACATTTTGATTTGTATTAACTGAGCGTACATTAACTGTAAGTTATGATAATCAACGAAACATTCTTTTATTGTTGTTGGTTTTGCTGTCACCATGCGTCTTCTTGGTGGCAATATTGCGTTGACTGTGCTATGTACCTTTTTTTAGGTAGAAGGTATTTTTCTCATATTTTCAGAAAAAGAAAGCAGTTGGCCTGATGTGTTTCACTGTTCGCACATGTTGGTGTTTCATGAAGTATTTCCACAAATTTATGATGATTGTGCAAATTTTTCCTTGTTTTCTTAATTGATTTACAGTTACTGAGTTCGGATTGCCTTATTTAGGAAACAAACAAAGAAAGAAAGAAAGAGAAGTTTGCCTGATGTGTTTGACATTTTCGAGGTAAAAGGCAGTACCCCACTTTCGGAAAACAAAGTTTGATTGAGAATATCTTCAGAATATTAAATGATCAGCTGACCTGATGTGTTGGAGTTTTTGCACACGTTACTGCTGTACTGGCAGCTGCCGAAGTAGGCTCTGCACACGGCACACTCGTTACCATGACTACAGCCCCGCATGCGGGTACAGTGGTCGGCGCTGAAGGCGCACTGGCCGGTCAGCTGATGACAGGCTGCAAGAAAATATTTAGTTTAGTAGTAGTGTTCTAGTTTAATACATATTAAGCTGTTGATATAATCGGTGCAATGGCCGAGTGGGTGTAGTGTTCGCCTTGAATTTGGTAGGTTGTGAGTTCGATCCCCAACTCACAAGTCATACTAGTACCAACGACTCAAAAAAATGGTACATACTGCTTTCTCTGCTTAGCACTCAGCACTAATGAGAAAGAGTATGGGAGTTAAACACACATCAATACCAGTGGACTAGCCCCCTGCTGTAGTTGCTTGCACATGTGTGGGCCCAGGGCTACAGAAATGGAGATGGGCACCACCCGCAAGCATCTGCTCAGACGTACGGACAACTTTAGCA
>NC_049995.1:17580355-17603766 GCF_000003815.2 Branchiostoma floridae
CGAGCTAAATTCTTGATTTGTAAACGGGGCTTCATGGGGACCCTATCCTGCATCACTCCTTCCTTCCATCTAACGCTACCTGCCACAAACATCAAGACACTGTACATGTATGTCAGGGGGAAAAGACGCAGTAATGGAAGTAAAATTCAGACATGGCCGGTCAGTGGATGACAGGCTAATACAGAACATCGATATATTACTGCAAGTTAGCATAAAGAATGTAACAACCACTGCAGTTAATTCATAGCTTACGTTATAGTTGGTAAAACAAACTACCAATTTATTCAGAAGAGCATAATTTCGTTAATTTCTTCATTTCAACAAACTGACCAAAAATTGGCCCGAAGGGCGCGGTCACATGGGTCGTGCGATCGTCGTACGATTTTTTTGATGCCATAGGATTTTCAAGCAGGTCGTAACAGAAGATCCAAAACAGCTTTTTGTGTAGCATTAGACAGCTAGACTATGTCGGACACATGCATCACTGTCCCCAAAATGCCCGAAGTTAGCGATCGTACGACGATCGCACGACCTATGTGATCGCGCCTTAAGATGCAAACTGTATGCTCTGCAATACAGATACAGATCAAATCTTGGCCCTCACCTGACTCAGTCTTGTCTGCCTGCTGTACTGAAGACTGGACTGTCAGTCCCGTCAGTTCGAACTGAGACACGACAGCGGTCATGTCGGTGGTGACGGGGCCGGGGGAGCTGAGGGTCTTCGCCGGTTGGAGGGGGAAATTCAGCCCGTTGTCTGCAGAAGAAACCGATAGAGTAATGCTAAAACAACACGTTAGAACCAGCGTTAGAACATAAAGTATACAATTTATTGCGATACAAGAAAATGTTCATTATACAATTATAGTAATAATAATGAGCAAAATGATAATTGTGCTAACAATAATAATAGAATTTTTGGCAGATGATGAAGATTTAAATACAATCCACCTCAGAAAACATCAAATAAACATAATTACTACCTGAGAGTATACATACAGTACAAGATAGAGTCAGTACAATAGTTGCTTCATGATACAATTTAAAGAATGATTGAATATCCTTACATCCATGAAGTTTGAAGCTACACTCTTGTTTATCCATGGGATACCTCGCCATACCGGGCACACACGTCAGGTAAAGGGCCCTCCTGTGGAGGGGGAAATTACCTTGTTGGCATAAGGAGCACTCGTACTTCTAATACTGTAGCCCTTTGATATATATGCATAGCATTACATATATCGTAAGTGGTTCATACACATAACACAATTAGGTCCCGTTTTGTTGTCCTTTGAGGAATATTGAAGAAATTTTCTGAAAGACTCTTAAGATTCTAAAGATTGTCCCTTTTATATATTGAATTGTTTTATAGATATCATAGAGTATATAGATAAACATTGGGGATGTTTTTACAAGTGTCTTTATCTTTTGCAGAGCATGAAGTGATTTCAGTCACAACTTAGCAACAGGGCAGGATTGCCACGTGTTGGTCAGCAGATACAAGAAGAAAACTCACGTCAGTTTGTGGACTAAGATTCCAGACGGATGGAGCCACATGCTGATGTCATGATTGTCTCCTCCTCTCCCTCTCTTGCTCTTCATCCTCCTAGTGACGTCAGCAGCCCTCCGCACGGCCGGTCCGAACGCCAGAGGAGGCGCCCACATCAAAGCTGCCGGCACTGGGGTCCATTTGGTGGTTAGGGCGCGGAGCCGGGGGTCTACCCAGGCCATGGTGTACTGTACCGTCACGGACAGGTTCTGTAAACAACAACAAAAACAACAACAACCAATTACATCAAAGGTGCCGGCACTGATATCGACCCAGGCCACGGTGTAATGTACCGTCACGGAGAGGTTCTGTAAACAACAACAACAACAACAACAACAATCACATCAGAGCTGCCGGCACGGGTGTCCAGCTGGTGGACAGGCCACGGAGACGGGGGTCAACCCAGGCCATGGTGTACTGTACCGTCACGGACAGGTTCTGTAAACAATAATAACAACCCAAGTCAATAATTTTTAACCTCCTTAGGAAGCTCTGATTTTCAAAATGGGCTGAAGTTCTTTAATGCCTAAGTAAGGGAGTTTCTGGTATTTGAGAACCTTAGCCCATGTAGAAATTTGTGAATCAGCACTTCTGCTAGAAATTGTCTGCAAAAGAGACTAGATGAGGGAAACATTTCTCTGATTTTGAAGTACTGCTTAATGATAATAATAATGCTTGATAATAGCTTGAAGGCCAGGGAATAGGAGGGGAGTCCAAAGGCGGTGGGAACATGACACTGGTCTATATTCCCACAAAATGTCATGAAATTTCTGCTCGAGACCAAACAAGTGCAATGGATATCATAAGATACTGACCGCGTGCTCTTCAGACAGAGGTCCAACGTGAAGAATCGTCACTGTCGATGTCACTTCAAGTTTCTCTCCTGTCAATGAAAAAAAAGAAGGTATCAAGGATGGTTTCAAACTGCAATACATTGGAAATATAAAAACGAATATAACGCTAGTTCACCTATTACCAGGGTTAACCTATATCCGTTATATCGACGGAAGGTGGTTTCTGATTGCAGATATTTTCAAAATATTACAGTTGAAAACCACCATCCATCGACATCCATAGGACTGCTTGCCCTGTTTTTAGAGACAACGAATATAGGTTATCCTGCAGATAAAGAAGAACTAGTGTTAGGTTACCAATTGAGCGGACAAAGGTGACTACCGTTACACAGAACACCGCCACATACCTACGCCAAATAGCAGTTATTCAAGCAACTGGATATGATTTAGCAAACGGTCAGACACTTCAGGTAGAACCCACTATCTTTCGTCGATGACGACTTCAGTGGTCACTGACGAAAGGTAGTGGGTTCTGTCTTAAACGTCTGAGTGTTTCCAAAATCATATCCAGTTGGTATGAGTAACTGCTGTCTACTCTTATTACTGTAAATGCAGAAATGTTCGCGGTGGATTAACGTTTGCGGTTTTCGCGGTAACCACTTTAACGCGAACTTAAAACCACCGCGAACATTTTTCTATCATGGTATTAGATTGCAGTCTATGGTGTTACCGCGAAATTAAAACACCACAAAAAGTCCTTTTTCCCGCTACCGCGAAATTAAATCCCCGGGAACTTAAATGCATTTACAGTACCTGGATACTTAAACCTTCATCGACCTGCAGCATACCTGTCTGGGGGCTGGCGTTGCTGTCGTACCCTCCGGGCATGCGCTGTCCGGATCTCCATCCGTCCCACTCTGCCTGTGTCGCGTTGTCCGCGCTCGCCAGCTCCGACTGGAACGCCGAGACGTCTTCAAACATCTTCTTCAAGACGGTCTTCCTTTCTTCCTCCACTTCTGGCAGGACCGTGTCATCGAAAACTCCTGTGGTTGGTACCGACGCTGATTCCGATCGCGAAGTGCTTTCCCCCGGTGTTGGCGACCTTGCCCCTAACGACGAGGTGATTTTGTTTGTGGCATGAGATGTACCAGGATGGGATGGGGTATACGTAGCAGCTGCTGTAGTAGCATCCGTAGCATCAGTAGTGGTAGTTTCAGTAGTAGTTGCTGCATCAGTAGAAGCAGCAGTGCTTGAAGGTGTAAAAGTGGTAGAATCAGTAGTTACAGTAGTAGTAACAACAGTAGTAGCTAATTCAGTGTAAGTAGCAGCATAAGTAGCGGCAGTAGTAGCTAAATCAATAGTAGAGGCTACACTAGTAGCAGCAGTAGAAGATGTAGTAGTAGTAGCAGTAGTATCAGCAGTAGTAGCTGGGTTAGTAGTGGTAGCTACAGTAGTATCAGCAGTAGTAATTGCAGTAGAAGATGAAGTAGCAGTAGTTTTAGTAGTAGTAGTAGTGATAGAAGCTGTAGTAGTCATTACCGCCGTTGTTCGTGTAGTCATAGCCGTGGATGAAGGTAGGGCTATAGTAGTTTGGGCTGCAAATTGAAAATGAACAACAACACAGTTGAGGGAAATGTTCTCTGATTTTATGCATACAACACGCAGAAAACACAGGGTAAGTCTATCGATTTGAGATACTCGATATTATGTAACTTGAGCGCACTAAATGTATAAGTTTGATTAGTAGACTATGACATGAAATATTAGATATGATGTTGACCTTGACATTGCTGTGTCCCCTCCCACTGTCCGCCAGGGCCGCATGTCCTGATGACGTCACCTCCTGCGTCATGATATCCCGTGATGCACTTGTACCTGCATCTCTCGCAGGTGCATGCTGGGCCAGACTCGACAGTGTGGTCAACGGTTGGAGGCTCGGCACACGCTGTAAAGTCTTTCGGCAAAAAACGTATTGTTGATTGTCATACATTTGTGTAGAGTCACAGTAAATAAAATCTTCTTATAACAATTATCATTTTATATTCTAGAAAATGGATATACTAGCCAGGCGTCTGGAGGCTTAAGAGCGAAGCTGAGTAGAGTACAATCATACTGTCTACTCATTTGTACTAGCCTCCTTCACCAGCCTCTCTGTTATTAGGCTTTGGTCACAGTAAGTTGTTGGGGGCATAAATATTTGTGGAACCACGTACAGATAGTATGACAACCAGGTTTTCGGAACCCTTCTCAGTTTTGTGTTCTCAATGTTGCACTTGCCTGTCCATTTTCTGATGTCGTCCATCTTTTCTGTTGTCTATACACAAAGAAAACAGTAACCTACCTGGACAACAGAAGCGGACTTCGTAGTCCAAGCAGCTCCCGTCCGCCTGATGGGTATTGTTACAGAAAAAGCCAATTGTTGTGTCGTAGTAGACGAAGGTTTCCCCGGTGAGGGAGGCCTCCTGTTGGGTGGAGACGACGCGGGCGTGAACTCCTGTGGGATGGGGGCAGATCTGGCCGGGGTTTTCCCTACAGAGGTGGGACAGGAGTTCCCTGTCACCTCTCCCACCCGAGCCATCTCGGTTGAACCAGACCGTCCAGTTGTCGCAAGGTTCTGAGATGGGAGAAAGTGCACAGAGTTTTATATCGATGGCTACACACACCGGTGCAATGGCCGAGTGGGTAGAGTGTTTGCCTTGCATACGGTAGGTCGTGAGTTCGATCCCCGGCCGAGTCATACCAAAGACTTCAAAATGGTACATGCTACTTTCTCTGCTTAGCACTCAGCACTAATGAGGAAGAGTATGGAAGTTAAACACACATCACTACCAGCAGACCTGCCCCCTGCTGTAGTGACTTGCACAAATGTGTGGCCCAAGGGCTTCGAAGTGGAGATGGGCGCCACCCTACGCATCTTAGATGTATGGGCAAACTTTAACTTTTAACTACACACACGTTAAGATTACAATAAAAAAATAGATGTGATGTTCACCTTGACATTGCTGTGTTCCCTCCCACTCTCCATCAGTGCCGCATGTCCTGGTGACGTAACTCCCTGCGGCATTGGATCTCATGATGCACTTGTACGTGCAGATCTTCCCAGGCCAGTAGGGACAGGTACAGTCTGGGGCAGACTCGGCAGTGTGGGCAAGAGTTGGAGGCTCGGAACACACTGTAAAGTCTTTCGGCAGAAAAAAAAACAATGAATGTTACGCTCGGTCGTTTATTTGGTGGTTATAGGAACCGACCTTAGATTAAGGCACTGTGTCCACATTAGGGCGGGTCATTAACTCTTTATTATCATAAGAACTGTTCAATTGTCCTTCTAAAGCAACAGTTTCTTTCAGTCCCGGACAGCGAAGTTATGGAAATCTCTTGACGACTCTTGTTTCCCTCCTGTCTACAACTTATCAGCCTTCAAAACAATTTTCTGCCGCTATCTCCGTGCACAGTTATTTCCTTCTTTGTTCTTTTTACTTCTTAGTTCATTGCCTTGAAACGGTCTCTTGACCTTGCTTTGAACGACCTCGAAAAAAAAAGAAGTGGCTTATTACACATTGTGTACCACTATATATGAAATGCACCTACAAATTATGTTAAATTCCGTATTTCATTTTGATTTCGTTTACTACATGTATATGCAATGTGACCTCGATAACCTATGCTTATGAAAGGTGTTACGTCGCTTTTCTGTGCATAGAATCAACTTATGTAACAATAAGCAATATATGTATCTTGGACTATCTTTTCTTAATTATATCGCACAGTCAAACCTACCCTTATTCCAATGGTTTCCTATAGTCAACAAAGTTGATGTTCTCGCATTCGGGAAAGTTGCATATTAAAAAACTATCGCCCGAATCTGTGGCAATGACGAGTTAGTTTAATAATATTCCGAGTTGTTTGAGTAACTTCTATATTGTGAATATCTTACCTTGTGCACAGTTAAACCGGAACTGCCCATTCGGGTCGTTTGCCCCGTACCCCACGTAGTTGATTTCCTTGGGATTGTTGTCGGTTGTTGCCATGAACGGTTCAGTCTCTCCATCTCTCCCCACCGCTATGTACATGTTGTTGTTCCCCCTTTTCCAGCAGATCCAGAAGCGTCTAAAGTCGTTTGGCGACAGAATACCTGCATGGGGATAGAAATGGAATAATGTTTGATAGAACAAGGCTAGGGCCAATTCTGCAAGCATGAGTTAACACTGTCACTGTATCCAATTCCCATCATTTTAGAGTTTATAGACAATAGATACAAAATCCGGAAATTCAGCTGCAGAACCAAAGTCAGCCGTCAGGAAGCGTCTTTCAACACACACAACACAAACAAGAGCTGAAACACACACGCGCACACACACACACATTCACATGAACACACAATACAGATTCAAACAGACACACACACTCCAACACACACACACAAGCGCACAGATACACAATCCAACACACACACAGAAGCACACAGACACACAATCCAACACACACACACACAAGCACACAGACACACACACAGACACACACACTCCAACACACACACACAAATACGCACACACACAAATACGCACACACACTCCAACACACAAGCATACCCACACAGACACACACACATACGCCACGGTGCATATGCACACGCACACACACCACACACACACACATGCACTGAGACACACACACACACCAAATACTATGCCGCCATTTTTGTTGGAGATAATCAACTTGAGTATTTACCTGATGTATTTACTTTTTTCCAGCTTGGATTGATGCTCGACCTGGTATTCCAGTCAATCCCGATGTGAACCTCATATTGCTGACCAACACCAAGGAACCTGTTCTCTGCAGACAGAGTGATGTGAATCCGGCCCTCACTACGTGCCTCGAACACAACAGGTTGGCGCACGGGTGAGAAGACGGTTTGCAAGTCAAATGCATAATTGCGCCACGAGTCGTTGTTGTAGAAGGCCTTTGTTTCTGTGCAGGATGCTGGACAAACGAAAATATGTATAACAACTCTACAAATCTTGACAAGCATGTTTAAATTTACAAAAATTGGAACTGTAACGTTAGATATGTACCTGTAGATGCCATATTTTCATTGTATTACAACAGCCTGTATTGGCAGGGTATACAACAAATATCATCAGTTAAATGTATCATTATAATTTATTATTATTTAATCAAGAGTTGACAAATTGCATGGACAGGGTTTGATAAATTTGAGTTTGGTTGGAAGCCTTAAAAAGAAATCTTAAACCTTATAAGAAAAAATCTTAAACCCAGCAAAGTCTAATAGATGTCAACAAAGGGTTTTATTGATATTCTAAATGACGCGTAAATTCAAAATAAACAGCCTCTATGCGCTAATGCTTTCACAATAGATGAGCAGGGAAATTTGTGAGTAATAAATTATTCACAAGCAGGTCTTTTCTTACACGGGAATTTCATTAGTCACGCAGGTAAAATCACATCAAACATGGTGTAAAATACGTTTATGTGTGTGTGCGTGCGTGTACGTGTCAGTGTGTGTGTGTGCGTATGTGTGTCTGTGTGTGTGTACATATGTGTGTGTGTGTACATGTGTGTGTGTGTGTGAGTGTTTTTCTGTGTGTGTGTGTCTGTGTGTACATGTGTGTGTGTGTGTGTGTGTGCACATTGTGTGTGTGAGTGTGAGTGTTTTTCTGTGTTTGTGTGTGTGTGTGTGTGTGTGTGTGTGTGTGCGTGTGTGTATGCTTGTTTGTGTGTGACGTTTTCACATTTTACATTTTGACAGAATGTTATGAAATTTATTTGATCTTAATACTACAGATATCTTTTTAAGAAACCTACTGTCTCTATTGCATCCCAAGAGCTCGACCCTCATGCTGATCCACTCAGACTGCCAAGTGAGAGGGTAGAACCGCACGTAACGTGCGTCTACCGGGTGGTCCAACAGGTTGGTTACGGGGGTGTCCTTGTCCGTGTTACCTGGGAACACCTGCAAAACAGGTACAGGAGTTAACTCCGCTTCACCTTTATCCTTGGGGTAACCTATATCCGTTGTTTTTAAAGGGAGAGCATCTAGGTACACCAAAACGACAGACGGTGTTTTAAATTCTAGCTATAGAACTGTAGTTATGTAGAAGCCATACTTTGTACCTTGTACAATTGTTGTGCGATAAAGTTATTATTTAATGTTTTCAAACTATCGCAGTTAATTTTCAAATTTTATAGACACCATCCGTTTACCTGAAACATCAACATGCCATGTCTTTGAAAATGACGGATATAAGTTACCCCACGGATAATGGTGAACTAGCGTTATATCGTCATTGGTTGGTTTCCATTTGGGACATCATAGTTCAAGCCCCGACCGGCCAAGCATCTATGGTTGACTACTTTAGGTTAGGGACGTAACTCGGATATGGCGTTAGATGAAGTTCCTGTGTTTGAGGAGAGCCACACCTCGAGCACGTCATTAAAGAACCCACCACACTTTTATCGTCAGTAAAAGACGACATGTCTTCAAACTGTTATTGTTATGTCAATGCAGAGATAAGTTGTACTTGAGCACCGACAACAACCAAATCACTAATTACAAAATAAAGCAACAATTCTTTATTAGCTGGACTGTCAGTTCAAATGTTCTCCTTCCAAATATTTATGGAAAAATAAAAGAGAAAAGTACAGTTTAAAGTTTAACGTTCTTCCAACAACAAAGTATACACGGACCACTGTCACCACGTTCAGGATCAATACTGTATATAACAGTAACTGTAGTATTGATCAATACATCAGTATTGATTCTTTAGAATCAATACAAAATTTGATCAGAGCGCGTTGGAAGGAAGTTTGGCAATTTACTATATAATGATAAACACACATGAGCTTCCATCATGATGATAATAAGTGAAAAGTACTAAATATACGTAATGTCAGTGTCTGGGATACCTTTTCTTCGCCATTGTTGTGTCTGTAGATCTCCAAACTGTCCTCCTCTATGCCATGCTGTAGTGCGAATGACGTCACCCACGCATCGTACCAGCCACGTCCCTGGATAATGGTGCCCGTCAGTCGCTTCACTTCTCCCAAATCCACCTGAAAAATTTGTCACGCAATATAATGCACATCATAGACGAAAATAGCTTCGAATAGATCTCCCTTTCCAGCCACTATCCTGGAGTATTGATTGGAATACTACGATTCTATTTTACACTGTAACCGTAGTTCACCTTTGTACGCAGGATACCTATATCCGTTTATTTTAACAGACTCTGAGTATCAGTTAGAGATATCAAGTGGTTTCAAATTACACTTTTTTCAAAACGGCATTTGAGGATATCAAGTCAACGGACGAAGGTTAGAAACTGCGATATTTTGAAAGTATAGAGATTTTTAGGAGTTTGAAACCACCACATAATATTCCATCGCCTTGATAATTCCCTTCAAGCCCTGTTTGAAAACAAAACAATCGATATACTATAGGTGAACTTGAGCGTAATACATTATGAAACAATTTTAAACTTTATATCCAAACATAAAAATAAAGCCCTTACCAACAAGCTTTTGATCAGTCCTCTGATCATTTTTAAGTTCGAAAGCTAATTGTTGGTAAGCGCTTTATTTTTGTGTACGGTTATAAAGTTTTAAAAATTGTTTCATAATGTTGATTTACCGTCACAGACGAACAAATACCCGAGTATAGTGTCAGTCTGTGTTATAACTGTTACAGTATATGGTCAAATGGGCAGACAAATGTTGGAATTGAAAAGAAGTCAATGTCCCAACGTTAACTGTGAGCCGACACCTGTCAGTATCTCTAATATGTTAAGTTCATTAATATTGTGATATCCCTACCTGCAGCCACTGCCCGATGTTGTTATTTTCAGCTCGCCACGCCTTCATGTTCTTGTTTAACCGAGCGTAGTGAGACTTGTAATTGCCGTTAAATTCTGACGATGCGGTGATGCGTTCATCAGGTATGGCTCCAGATTCCATCCCAAGTGGACCATGGCAAGCTGGAAGACAAAGAGAGGAGTTACCCCTAAGATGTCTTGTGAAAAAGCACATGTGGAAAGAGTGATTTCTACACCGTGTAGTCTCAGGGAAGAGAAACAATAACCTGTAGCTTAAATACTGTGGCTTTTTAAGACATTCTTCACTCCAGAGAAGAGTGTTATTTTCTAAAAGACAACATTTTTATGAACACTG
Organism: Branchiostoma floridae; assembly: GCF_000003815.2. Taxonomy (NCBI): domain Eukaryota; kingdom Metazoa; phylum Chordata; class Leptocardii; order Amphioxiformes; family Branchiostomatidae; genus Branchiostoma; species Branchiostoma floridae. The sequence goes on from NC_049995.1 coordinate 17,590,880, forward strand.
GCCAAGTTCAATGTCAAGTGGCCGATACAATTACGTTTTGGGATTCAGAAAAATATTACTAGCAGAAATGGAACACTCTCCTCTGGAGTACATTAAGTCTTAAAGCGTCATTCTTTAACTAACTCAGGTTTGGGCATGAATTGTAAGAACCGAATACTGATGACTTCCAGATCAACTTTGCCAGCGTAAAGTTTTAATCCTGCAAAGTAGAAATATATTTCAAAGTAATGTCAGAATGTCCTGAAATCGCTTCACAACAAAATAAAAGAGTGTCATTTTCTAAATGCCTTGGAAATATGAATTGGCTGTTTCCACAACAGACGAGCCGGGTAATTTGTGAGCAATAATTTATTCATAAGCAGGTATTATCATTACACAGGAAATGGCATTGGTACACAGGTAACAGTCGTCATCAAACATTCTGTAAGCTTCCGTTACAGAATGCTTGATCTGTCAGATACAGAATTTTTATAAGGTGTAGGCTAAAGGGTTAACACAACCTCCGTGACATTTTGCACACAAGTTAGTACAACAGACTCCGCTGGTATGACCTGGTGCAAAGAATGACCCATGAGTATTGACAATTGGCCAAGAAAGGTCATGAACTTGTCTGTAGTGGGTCAGAATCCTCCTAGCCACCTCAAGATGAGATGGGTAGACAGTGTCAAGGAAGATATTCGAAACTGAACATGCAAAAAGCCAAATATTCTTCTGGAGATCAGCAATAAGACCTAATGGCATCCCGTAATGTCCAACCCTTGCATGACACGGAACAATCAATGCTAATCCTGGTAGTGAGTGAATCATCAAGGAATACACTAATACTACCAGGATTACATGCTGTATTCTTCCTTTCACACGAGAGGGGGAATGAGCCAGAACGCCGTCTGAATAAAAAATCTTTGTATATTCCAGCTGGATATTTGTAGTGCATTCTAGAAATTCTAACTCGTCCACAGTTGTGTACCTGTAAATGTACTACTTTGTACCTTGTACAATTGTTGTGCAATAAAGTTGTTGTTATTGTTGTCATTGTGCGGGCCAGGGGCTGAATTGCGAGGAGACTACAATAGGCGAGGATATAGAAGAACTTGCACGACAATTGTACATGGTACAATGTATGGCCACGACTATTACACAAAGTACAAATTAGATGTATAGAATGACTTAACATCATAATTAACATAATGATAAGGGCTAATACAAGTTTTTGATATTTGTGACAAGGGTCTGGAGCGGCTGCAATTTGGCGCCACTCAGGTGACCTCAAAAGTAGTTGCGGTTATTACTAAGTATGAAATTATAAAACATTCCACTATAGCACACGTATACATAAACTGCTAGCTCACCTTCTTCGCAGTACTTTCCTTTCCATCCAGCCGGGCACGAACAGGAGTACAGCCCAGTGCCCGACCCCTCTGGGGTTACTGTTCCGCCATTTTTACAGCTTCCTGACAAAAATAAGTACAATGGAATGGGTTGAATTATATTGTAGCATCTTCACATCCATTGTTTTTTCAGTTTGATCACTTCCCTGTCTAATCGTAGGAGTTAGCACTGCACGTACGACACATTGTATCACTAAAAACAAAACAAAAAGTTATTTCTAGTGTTGGAAAATATAGTTCACCTTTTTCCAGGCAACACTGAACATGTCGCGTATAATAATTAAAAGGCCCAATAATGAACCATAATGTAACACGGGGTACATTGTACGTTGCATTGTTAGGCTATGTCACCATTCGTGACAAGTAGCATGAAATAAGGGTTGGGGTAAGAGAAGCATTCGCAAGCAAATAATAATTGAAAAAATAAAGATTAGAAACAGAATGAAATAAAAAAAAAAACGATGAAAGAAAACTAGAGGAGAGGACAACAATTGTGATATTTTCCTTCTATTCAACTCCACCCTGCCTTTAAGTTATCAATTCGAGCAGGTAAATATGATATCATTTGGCATAATGCGCGCTGAACCAAGGAATATTTTAGTGCGATGGTGTTATCAATTATGATAATATTTGTAAGGCGATATATTGCATACCGTGATCTAGTTGACAAATGAATGGATGCGTCTGGCTGCATGGCAGATCAATCCACGCAGACCCACTATACCCGATGGCAGCACAGTCTTCTTCATTGTTCACATTGTTTGGTTCGCCGATTCCCCAGAAGCCTGTTGACTCCAGGGTTTGTCCGTCCTCAAACACCCAACGGCCTTCGGTGTCGATGTCATTCAGGCCGATCCAGTGGATTCCGTTTCCTAGTCCGACGATAAAGTCGTTGGTCGCGCTGTCTCTCGGCATGGCCAACAGTCCCCCGTCTGAGGCACAGGTCTCTCTGGCCTGAAAGTAGGTCTCCCCCCCAGCAAAGTGCTTGTAGCAAACCCCGTTAAAACGACTGTAGCCTGGCTTTGGACACCCTGTAGTGTAGAGGGAAGAAAAAAATTTGTTATTTATTAAAATCTTTAGTTATTAGTAAGCATCACTCTTCGACTAAATAGGTGCGAAATGTAGGTTCCTTGCTTAGGAGGTAAATAGAGAGGTCAGAAAGTAGGAATTGTATATCAAAAGTGGGGCTACCAATAGTTAATAAATGATAATTTCATTAACGCATGTTTACAAAATTCCAATCTTTGTTGCAATCTATGGCAAATGTAACGTCTTTCAAGTACTTGTCTTGTAGTATTTGATTCGTTTGATTCGTTTGACACAAATGATGTACCAAACACACTTACATGGGTAATCAGTAGGCCTGATCATCACCATTACTTTCTTCAATGAGTAACGGTACCCCCTCCAGGTTTTCCAGACGATGCCTTGAGCATGCTCGCAATTGGCGTTACATCCGGCCAGATACTGCCCGTTTAACATGGCGTAACCACAGCTTGGCGGGTACCACCAACCACCCTTTCCATTTACGGCCGCACAGCTGTAAATGTTGTTGTCGTTGTCTTGGTCCTTGGTGCTGAACTTCTGGTTGTTCATGTTGAACCGCCCGTTGTCGTAGTTTGACGTTATGCTATCCGTGGCGTTGCCGCTGTACCCACTGACTGTAGCCGTGTACGTGCTTTCTGCATTTGAATGAATGAATGAATGAATGGATGGATAGATGGATGGATGGATGGGTGTGTGGGGGGGGATGGATGGATGAATGAATGAATGAATGTATGAATGAATGAATGAATGAATGAATGAATGAATTTGGGATACCAAATCGACAGGCGGTGTTTTCAAATCGCAATATTTTCCAAAAATTGCAGTTATTTTCAAAATGTTGCACCGTCCGTTGACTTGATACATCTAACTGCCATGTTTTTAAAAATGACAGATAAAAGTTACCCCACGGATAAAGGTAAACATACCTGCATCTCTCACAGAAAACTCGCTGTACTTCGCGAACATACTCTCTCCTTCCCAGTCCTCCAGAGAGATGTACAGTTCGTGACTTTGCTGTGCGGTGAGGCGGTGTAAACGGTCCAGTCCGAGCCAGAACTCTCCGCTGACGTTCCCGAATCCCTGCAAGTAATGGTTCGAAAGGGGAGTTAGAGAGGCAATATACGAGAAGAATGTACAACCCCATCCTTAACAGGAAAGGAGACCTACGGATCGAACTTTCCGGCACTTGGGACCTCCCCCCCCCCCCCCCAAGAGACAATATTAGTAATCTCTAGGCTTCTCTAGGCAGATGTGGCATAAGGAGTTTAGCTGGCCAAGGAGTGTTCTGAGCCACCAGGGCTCAAAACACTTCTCACCCAGCTAAACTCCTTATGCCACCGGTACATCTGCCTAGAGATTAAATATTTAGCTCCTGTACTCCAACAAAATAGACCTTGGTTTGCCTATTGGATCATATTGCCGGCCGAGTCCCCTGGCATACTATTCAGTCTACTTGGCCAATTTCCATTACTTGCCCATCGATCCGCGGAGCCTGGTAGAGGCTATAAGTAACTGTTATTTGGCGTACCTGCACGTACTGGTCCCAGGTGTTGTCGAACGGCACCGACCCGTCTTGCCGTCGCTGTATGACCGTCCACCCGCCGCCATCCGTGTCCATGTCACAGGACACCTGGAACGGTTCCGGGTAGCCAACAGAGTACGTGCCGCTTTCCTGTACCCCGAGAATGTACAGATCCGCACAGTTCTGGGGAGCCACCCTTCCTACAGAAGGACACAAGAAAAGTCAACATTTTTCAAGATATAAAAGACGGCGATCGCGATGCGCTCTCACTGCGAACTAAATATGATATGTGTAGCCTCTGATTTCATACTGGGTATATAGTACAGCATGTAAAAGTGTGACTGAGAGGACAGCAAAACGCACAAAGTGTAAAAAAAATCGTTTCTTTTCTCATGTTGTTGAGCGATCTGTCAAATTCTATGTCGCAGAGAGAGCACAGCGAGAGCGCCGTCCTATTGGATATGGGATATTATTGATTTGACAATTATTAACAACATCCTTAATATTAACTTAAGTACCCATCATGACAAACTAAGTGTCTAAAGTCTTGTTGTACAGCGACGCAAGTCTGTGGCTAGAGTCTATATTTCATAAGATATCAATGTAATGCACTTTTACAGCCCGATGATCACTGAGGTTAGGGCCAACATCAAATACTTTGCTTCCTTAAACTAAGCAAGCTATGAAATGCTTTTCAGATTAATAAGGTGTAATTCAAAGATACAAAAATCTAAACGACCAATGTGAATACGAGTTACCCGACTTGAAAAAAAAAGTCTTGAGTACTTCGAGTTCTTGTGATTAACACCATGGAACACTGCAATATTTTTGTATAAAACTGAAGATTATTCAATGAACATAGAGACTGAATCCGGATCGATCATGGTTGAAACAAGCCAAACAAGAGAAAGAATCACTCATTGGCTTAATTCTAAACTATTAGACAGGACAATTTTTAAAACTAAATGGCGGATGAAATTACAAACAGATCTTAACAAAAGCTGCAAACACTCGCACAATAATGGAACAAAACTCGACACATTTATAAAGTACAGAAAACATTTCTTACCGGACGGTGGTTCAGAAGAGTCGACTAGAAAAATGGCAAACGCAACGGCAACAGCCAAGCCTAGACCCAACCTGGCCATGTTCTTGCCTGTTCGGCTGACCTAAACGTCGCGGCCGAAAATACGACAAAATAACCTGCACAGAACAGCACTAGTAACAAGCCTTTGTGCGAAGTGAGCACCTATATTCCCAGGGGAAATTATACAGACATCCTCTGGATAGTAACGCGTGTCTGGGGCCTAACAACTCCATAGAGCATAATAAGTGTACAGGGATATTAATGGCCATATTGAGTAATGAAATTTGAAAGTTTGATGATGCCTAGTGTAGTTGCCAACTGTTGCATGCCAAGCTAACAATGGGGAGTTCATACCCCGTGGCAAATTCTATTTCATGCCCATCATTAGTGAGATGGCATGACGTATTGCTCTTTCTGAGAATACACATACAAATTTAGTATTGTGTATATTAAGATATAATAACTTATATACATGAATAGGAAAGTTATATGCTTTTCATATATTAATTTCAATAAAAAAATGGCCCTTTGGAATGGTTTTTCTCTACCTTTATAAATTTCACGTGACGACATAGGTGTGCCATATGGGGGTGGTCACAGCTTTTTGTATACCAGTGAACCAGACTTCAACTGACAAGTGTCCAGAGATCTAGTGATCTTCTAACACTCTTGAAAATCCATATCCATTGTGCACAGCTCACTGAAATAACCACCATGTACCAGGATATCACATAAAGCATGATGAAATAAATATAAACTGAACGAAATCCATTAAACATTAGATAAAACAAGTTCTGACCAGCATAATTCTTGAGAAGGTGATCTCATAGTGTCTCAAGACATGACTCAAACTAATGAGAAATTTCCCAATTTTCTTATGAAGACATTACAAAGTGGGCCTCACTCGGACCCTAGAAACAACTAGCTAAAATAAGTCATGATTGACTTTGATTATGACAAATAAAAATTAATGTCCCTCATAAGCATTGAAAGGACAAAGCAATGTCTGAGTCATAATTTTAAAAAGACCAATACATGTACATGTAAAACAATCATATGTACACACACACACATGCACAATGGAAATCCTGAATAAAAAAAAGAGGAAAATTCATATGGTGTTTTGCATATTTGATATTCATTTCAAGTTTCAAATACATGCATGCCACGATGACACAATAAGTGTTATTTTAGCATTAAATACCTACATGTATGTAGTTAACTGAATAGATATCAAAAACAACACTTTCCACTGAGATACAAGTATGGGCCATCACAAGTTTATTTTAATCACTATCATATTGAATTCTTTCATAATACAAACATATCCATTCCATTTTCGTAAAACACAAAACATACCAACACTTATATTTCTACTGTCTTCTTTTCTACAAATGTTCAAGTTTTGAGGCTACTTGAGATTACTGTAAATGCATTTAAGTTTGCGGGGATTAAATTCCGCGTTAGCGGGAAAATGGACTTTTTGGGGTGGTTTTAAGTTTGCGGTAGCACCATGCACTGTAGTCTCTTACTGCCATGGAAAATTGTTTGCGGTGGTTAAGCAATGAAGCGGCCACTGCGTAAACAGCAAAAATCAAACCACCTTGAAAGTTTCTGCATTTACAGTACTGTAATTCACTTTGTCTTCTCGGTACCAAACTTTCAAGGTCTGACAAAATTTATCTTGTTCTCGGAACTAAATGTTCACGATGGCAGCATGTGCGCATAAAAAAAGTATGTGAATTATTTGTTATCTGTAATGATAAGTTCACGTTACAGTCGTCACAGTGAAAACCGTGAACATAAAAGTACAGTGAAAAAATCAGGAATTACAGTATTTACCAAACTGAAAGGTACATATTACACATCACATAGCCATGCAGAACTGGATGTGGACCCTTCATGCTTTTATTATTCTGATACTGATTTTTACTAGGCAGTGACTAGCAGCTCCCCTATAAACTGCTGCAGTTTATAATGAATCTACATTATCCTGAAGTTAAAGTCCTGTAAAAGTCTTGTTACTCATGTAACAGGTTTGATTTGCAATCTAAACGTCACTTCTTAATCATTGAAGGTTTCATCATTATCATAACTTATTTTAACCGCCTCTCGTTGTGTACATGTCCTTGTCTTCAGGGTTCGACTGTCCAAAGTCACCCTCTACTGCAGGCTTTTCCTTTGCAGGTTCAGCTGCCGCAGGTGCAGATTCCTCAGCTGCAGGTGTTTCAGGTGCAGAAGCTTCAGGTGCTGATGGCACAACTTCAGCCTCCAGCGCTTTTTTGGGGGGCTGAAATTTGAAATCAGATCAATTATATATAGATACATTATGTATGAACTTAACAGAATACCCTTTGAATAAATGACTTTCTGTACTGATTGATTGATTGATTTGATTGATTGACTGACAGACTAACCTTGCCCCATTGGTTTGCCCCCTTGTTGTACTGCTCCAATATTAGATCCCAAACCCTGAGGTACTGATTGATTGATTGATTGACTGATTGATTGACATATTGACAGACTAACCTTGTTCCTAGGTTCCCCCCCCCCCCCCCTGCCGTAGGCTGTTATACTGCTCCAATGTTAAGTCCCTGTTACATCCTAGAATGTCGTCTATCCTAAAAGCGCTTTTAGGATAGAAGCACTTTTAGGATAGACCGGCATCCAAAATGTGCTTCTATCCTAAAAGCGCTTATGGGATATCCAGAACACGTCGCAAGCGAGGAGCGCATTCTGGATATCCTGAATGCGCTTCTGTCGGAGCGCATTCAGGATAAGCCGGCGTGTTTATCCAGAACGTGCACTTGTGGGAGGAGCTTAGTGTCTTAGGAGGCGGAGACTATCTTGTATGTGATTTTTCGTAGTCAACCTGAGGCCGCCATCTTTGTTCTCCCACGAGGTCACTTCCGGGTTTGATTGTGATAGAAGATCGCATATACTTACACCAAATCAACGTAGTTTGCAAAAACCAAATCAGTTTTGGGGACTCCGTGGCCCGATCTAACCCTCACATAATCACGTAAAATCTAGGTTCAGCGCTTGCTTTATAAACTGCGTATTTCCATCACGTAGATTACGGCAGGTGTCGCGAGGTCGAACTAAATATGGAAACTTTGGTGTAAACAATCGCCAGAAGTGACCGCTGCCATTTTCTCGTGACGTGTTGACTGCATGGACCCAACACACCGAGGTAGTATCGCTATCTCCGGTTCGATAGTTCGAAACAAAACCAGAAGCTGAAATTCAGGAAACCATTAACAAAGTCAACCTGCACAGGAGAAGACAGATGTCGGCCGCCTACGACAGGAGCGCATTCAGGATATCCAGAATGCGCTTCTTCGCTTGCGACGTGTTCTGGATATCCTAGAAGCGCTTTTAGGATAGACGCAGATTTTGGATGCAGATCTATCCCAAATGTGCTTCTATCCCAAAAGCGCTTCTAGGATATCGAGAATGCGCTCCTTCGCTTGCGACGTATTCTGGATATCCCAGAAGCGCTTTTGGGATACAGCACATTTTATCCCAGAAGCGCTTTTTAGGATAGACGACAAGATACTTTTCTTGTTAGACGAACATCTGCTTCTATCCCAGAAGCACTTTTGCGATAGAATACAACCTGGGAACTGAATGGCTTGGGGATTTGATCAATGTGCAGCTGGACGTTTTCACTGACTGTCATCATGTTTTATTATGGTACATTTTGTAATACATTTTATATGGTACATTTTGTAGTACATCTTGGGATGCACTATTGAGAATTGCTTTCTGTGTCTTCCATGCACAATTAGATTGATGAAAATCATATAGTGAGAATCAAAAGGACAAAATAGTGTTTAATCTGCATGGAATTAAGTTTGATAAATGTCCCATTATCTGTGTACACTGTATACATTGTATTCAGCAGTGTATAATTACCTCTGTGCATTAACTTGCAATAAAGATAACTTCCATTAGAAGATTTGTCATCTTTTCTTTTCATATCCATGAAGGAGAAATAAAAGCTACTATACAGTACGACAGGGCTTTGAGAAATTTCATCACTAACTAAAAAGACTGTTGCAGATATATATCATCACATTCAGTCCCTCCATGCTTTTATTTCAGAAACAAGATGTCTTGAATAAATGACTCTAAATGGTGGAATTCGCACATCAGCCAGCATTCAGCGCAATTATCGCAAGTAGACTGTCGCGACGTCTCGCGATCGCGAGGTCGAACCAAATATGGAAACAATCACCGCTTGCGGTCCTGTCAATCACCATGATTGACGGCGACAAAGAAGCGCGTCTGGGATATCCAGGATGCGCTCTGACTTAGGGCGCTTTTAGAATAGAAGCACATTTAGGATGCAGGCTTATCCCAGAAGTGCTTCTATCCTAAAAGCGCTTTTGGGATAGAGCACATTTGGGATAGTACAGTCCCTAAGCTTGAGGTACTGAATGATTGATTGACAGATTGACAGTCTCACCTTGCTCCTGGGTTTGCCCCCCTGCCGTATGTTGTTGTACGGCCCAAACTGTGAAGTCCCTCACCCTGAGGTTCTGATTGATTGATTGATTGATTGATTGATTGATTGATTGATTGATTGACTGATTGATTGAATGACAGATTGACAGCCTCACCTTACTCCTAGGTTTGCCCCCCTGCCGTATGCTGTTGTACTGGTCCAGTGTGAAGTCCTTAACTCTGAGGTAACCACTCTGGGAGATGGCCACAGCCTGGTTAGGGTAACACAGGGAGGCTGCCGCTCCGGCAAGGGTGGTGGAGTAGACAGCCTTCTTTATCAAACCTCCTGTAGAGTAGGAACAGAGTAGTTAGTAACAGGAAACAGAGTAGTTAGTAACAGAAGTGTACAGGTTAGGGTAACACAGGAAGGCTGCCGCTCCGGCAAGGGTGGTGGAGTAGACAGCCTTCTTTATCAAACCTCCTGTAGAGTAGGAAACAGAGTAGTTAGTAACAGAAGTGTACAGGTTAGGGTAACACATGTACAAGAAGGCTGCAGCTCCAGCAAGGGTGGTAGAGTATACAGCCTTCTTAATCAAACCTCCTGTAGAGTAGAGAACAGAGTAGTTAGTAACAGAAGTGTACAGGTTAGGGTAACATAGAGAGGCAGCTGCTCCGGCAAGAGTAGTGGAGTAGACAGCCTTCTTAATCAAACCTCCTGTAGAGTAGGAAACAGAGTAGTTAGTAACAGAAGTGTACAGGTTAGGGTAACACATGTACAGGAAGGCTGCAGCTCCAGCAAGAGTGGTGGAGTATACAGCCTTCTTAATCAAACCTCCTGTAGAGTAGGAAATGAAAAACAGTACTTGATAACATTTGTCAGTTTACAAAATTAATGTTTATCTTCAGTCTTCCCTGATGGAGAACAATAGTGAGACAATAAACCAGATAGTGATTTAGTGAGTGAGTGAGTTTTAGGTTAAGACTTTAACTCTAACAGAAGAAGACAAAGCGTAACATTAAAAAAAATTTGTTGTTACACTGATCAAGATGTACAAGATGATGGACAAGATGATAACGAAAGCGGTCCTCGTCGACTCGACGGACGAACAACACAACAACTACACTGGTCTGTTTCTGCTAAATTTGATTTCCTTGGCGTCGAGCTGTTTGTAGCCAGGTAGTGATGAATAATCCTATATTGAAAGCACTTTAACATAGTTAACTTACCTCTGGCCCCCAGTACTAGTCCTGTCAGACCTGAGAGTGTGATCACACCGAGCCGTGGGAAGAACCCTTCTTCACTTTGGACATACTCCAGTCCATCTGCAACAAAGTCATATCATTAGTGCTGCATACCTAACGCCAAGGAGATTGATAAAAGCTCCTTGCCAACACTAACATCATGCTGCCGCGCCGCGTGCCTGCGAAGCTGGTGTGTTACGCCGAAGGGCGGTTAAACCGGCTATATAGATACAGATACAGAAGCTGGTATGTTACGCCGAAGGGCGGTTATACCAGCTATATAGATACAGATACAGAAGCTGGTGTGTTACGCCGAAGGGCGCGCTTATACCGGCTATATAGATACAGATACAGAAGCTGGTGTGTTACGCCGAACTTCAAGGTGGTCATACCGGCTATATAGATACAGATACAGAAGCTGATGTGTTACGCCGAAGGGCGGTTATACCGGCTATATAGATACAGATACAGAAGCTGGTGTGTTACGCCGAAGGGCGGTTATACCGGCTATATAGATACAGATACAAAGCTGATGTGTTACGCCGAAGGGCGGTTATACCGGCTATATAGATACAGATACAGAAGCTGGTGTGTTACGCCGAAGGGCGGTTATACCGGCTTTATAGATACAGATACAGAAGCTGGTGTGTTACGCCGAAGGGCGGTTATACCGGCTATATAGATACAGATACAGAAGCTGGTGTGTTACGCCGAAGGGCGGTTATACCGGCTATATAGATACAGATACAGAAGCTGGTGTGTTACGCCGAAGGGCGGTTATACCGGCTATATAGATACAGATACAGATACAGATGCTAACACTAACATCAGTTAGGTCGAGTCGCATTTTCAAACTGGTGCCATGCCATAGAAATGTATACGTAAAAATATGCACAAACAATGCCCACGACTATTCTCTTTATATCTTGTGCAATTTGTTGTCTTTTAAGTTTTATATCATACTTTTTGTTTCCCAAAGCTGCCTGGCTGCATGGGCCTTGGTTTGGAAATGTGATGAAAGCTTTACTTGATGGAACAGAACATCGGGGACTAACTATGGTGTATACAGACATAAAATATCTAAATCACAAAACATTGAATAGATCAAACATAAGACAAAAGTTGTTTGTTCCAACTCCATCCCATCAGTGGCATTAAACATTTTTGATAAATTGAATAACACCTTGGCTTCTGAAAAGTGAGACAAGAATGATTTGAAACAAAGAAAATTCTACATAATTATATTACTCACCTGTGGTTTTCTTCTCTGCAATTCTGTATTTGTCAACAACATACACTCTTGTACCCTGCAATAGTGACCAATGGTTTCTATTAGTACTGGCAATGTAGTTGTGTTCTTGTGAAAGGCTCTTAACACGTCTTTTCCCACTCCAGCCAGGTGTGAAAAAATGGGGACCTGACTTTGGTTGGGAGGGGGGGGGGGGGTTAAAGGCGGTAGAAGTAGAGGGATGGGCTCAACCTACCAATACCGCAACCTAGACACAGTGGATAACAACACATTGCCCCTATGTACAGGTTCAGAAAGGGAATGGAACCCTCACAAACCCCTTTGTACAGCCTCAAGTCAAGGACTATGTGTAAATCAACCACTTAAGAAGACTTTCCTCACTCCACCCAGGTGTAAAAATAGGTACCTGACTTCGGTTGTTGAGGTAAAAAGTGGTAGAAGGACAGTGATTTCTCTACCTTTTAGTACTAAGCCCCAGACACACACACTCACTCACTCACTATCCGGTTTAGCGTCCGTTCTTCCCTGATAAAAATCCACTGCTCCTAGGTAAGGCCTCTAGGACTATGGAACTTTACCTACATGTAAAGACCGTGATATCAAACGAGTTTGACCCCTACCTCCATCTTGTCCAACCCCGTCCACACGGCCTGTCTGACCTTTGACACGTGCTGCCTCAGGAAGCCGACATCCTCCTCGATGTAGGTGTACTGTTCAAGGTCGGTGGGCTGGTCATAGATGGGCAGCTGGGGAACAGTGGTGTGAGACATTAGGAACAGTGGTGTGAGACATAAGGAACAGCAGCATGTTATATTAGGAACAGCAGAGTGATGCATTACGGACATACAATGTATTACAGTCATTAGGAACAAGAAAGACTTTCTGAGGTGAAAAACACCACTA
>NC_049995.1:17603866-17707150 GCF_000003815.2 Branchiostoma floridae
ACTAGTACTAGTACTAGGCAATACAACTCGAGTTTGGATGAAATACCTAGGAAGTGATACTCCACATTTATTGCTGCTTACTCTGGTGTTGGAGACCTAACTGAGACCTGAACTTGGCAGAGTCTGGTATTTGAATGGCTGTACATATGCATGTGCCTACTGTAGTGAATGGCCAAATGGCTATGAAATTAGAGATGTACACAACCAGAGGGGCGAGTAGAACAGAAAGAAACAACATCCCGACTCCCGGGATTCGAACCCGTGCCGAACCCGGGCAGCCGGATCACAAATCACGACTGCTATTGCTGTCGCCACAAAAGCACTAGTGCCCTTGGGCAAGGACGATAGGCAGTACTTGAACACCACTGTTACACTTACAAATGTAACTTCAAGTACAATGATGGCAAGAGTTGTACCGACCTCTGAGATGCCGACTGTTTTCTTCTTCTTGCCACATCCACAGTCCGTCTCCTCCTTCTTCACAGCCTCTGCCGCGTAAACCGCTCCCAGAGATGCACTGCCTGGGAGGGCCACTAGGGGGAGCAGTCGCCGGAACTGTGAGGGACAATTATCATTTTGTTATTATTCAATTGTAATACTACATGTTATAGTACTTAGTCTTTAGTATCCCATCATGGGATTTGCTGCATTTAGCCCACATGGGCAGGAACATGCAAATAAAGATCATTCATTCATTATCATTAATGCTGGTTTATTATCTTCTTGGTTTTAATTTCTCCAAGCATGTTTTATGAAACATCTTTCATTTCTTGCTTCAGTGTATGTAACCCGTTATGCACCAAATAACACAATTTAATACATTCTCCTACTACTTGCTGAAAAAGGAGTCAAACCCTAAAATGGCTCTAAAATGGCTCTACAATTTTATTACAATAAATTCGTCATACATTTTAGCATGGCAATTTTCGCTTTTAATAATTGTAAACATGCGGTATAGTAATGTTTTGCCATGTTTGCAACTAGCTTTCGAACAATGTATTGCAATTATTTATGATTTATCATTATTTTATAATAATCAAGTTGATCATTGGAAATACTTAGATAGAAGTGGTCGTCGTCAATCGCATGTGACGGATTTGCGCCAATTTTGGGTACTTACTAACAAGAAATTATAACTTCTGATCATGAATTGTGCGCTTAAGGGTCTGTAGAATTCAATGTGGGTGTTTTATATCGTATGCCTTGCAAGGAAATGAATTTATGACAATAAAACATCACAAATATCAAAATTTCTCTCACCTTGGCGGCCATCTTGGCTGGTGCACGATGGGAAATGTACATCCGGGGTATGGGGCAACTCACTGATCAAGACCCCATAAACCTTTCGATAAGTCTAATGATTGAAATCCAAAGATATTGTTTGAAGATATAAACATTCGTTTTATATACAAATACACGTTTATTACGTGTTTAATTATATTTTGATTAATTAATAGGATGAAGAGAAGGTTATAAGCGTGAAAAAATTAGTATTGTTATGTAACACAAGAAAAGAGCTTTGGGTTCTTGCTATTGTTTCCAACATGGCCGACATGGGTGAGGATCAGATCACGACGTACAAAGCACAATTACAGCAGGTTTGTGCCTTGAAATTACTCTTTATCGCTCAAAACTATCGTTTAGGTGTTACAGAAGAAGTTATGGAAGATTAATGTGTGAAAATTATGGCGGTTTAGTGCACATGTTAGCGTAGAATGGCCGTGTTTTGTTGGTGGAAAGCAACTGGTTGGCAGCTGTTTTCATCATATTTATGGCACGAAAAATGAAAATAAAACCATTTTGTACCCTTTTACGTTGTAGATTCTGTTGTATTATGTGGATCCACAACTTTTGTCCCTTTCTGTTTGTAACTTAAAGATTAGATCGTTACAAATTTGAGTAATATTTCATTCATTTTCTAAACCAATTTCTTTTAAAATATCAGAAGTTTCCTTTTGTTATCATCATCATCATTATAGCATCATAAATTCATATTCAATCGCACCAGTTTCAAGCGCCAAAAGCATCTAACAAGAAGCCACCAGCATTCAAAGGTTGACAGTAGTGTGGAGTTTTGTATTTTTGTTGGCATCCTTCTGTCTCGGGAGACAATGGAATTAAGTGTGTATACTCAGTCATAATTCTAAATTTACAAATAGCAGGGATAAACAAGTCCACTAGCCCTATTGTCCAGGGCAAGTGAAAGTGCTGTTCGGGCAAGTGCATGTCCTACCCCACTTGTCCGATCGGGCAAGTAAGATTTTTCCATTGATTTTAGTGCAATTTTGATATACTTGTTACTTTTTACAGTCATGACATCAAGCAATTGTCTACAGAGAATTCCATTGCTGGAAGTGAAAATGCATATACTAGTAACAGTGACATTTGAATTTTGGGCAAGTGAAAAATTGGTTCGGGCAAGTACATTTTTTATGTGCTTGCCCGATGGGACAAGTGGATTTTAGAAAACTTGTTCAACCCTGATATAGTCTTATGTTTCTCTCTGTACAGGTGGAAGCAGCCCTGACCACAGACCCCAACAATGAAGACTTGTTAAAACTCAAGCAGGACTTACAGGTAAGACATGCCGGGGAAACTCATCATTTTCATCATAACTTAGGCCACAGCAAGTAAATTTTATGGATGACATCAGCGCGCACATTAATTTTCACCTGATTTCAGGAAAAAAAACTAGAATTTTTTTCTTCTGCAGGGATGTCAACATGACGATAAAGTACCAAAATGAGCAAATATATTGTGTTGTAGCCTAATGATTGTACTTGCAGAAGTGACACTTGCGAAGTACCCAGGGCTATAGTAACTGTTGTAGAAATGAAACTTATTGGATAGTTGTAATAAAAGTGACACCAATATGAAAGCCATGAGTATGGTTACCAACTTTGTTGGTGATGCCAGTCTACCACACAAGTGTCACTTTTACCACACCAGTACATCATGTCTTGAATACAGGAATGAATACCTTGTTGGCTCTGATACCATGTTTTGTCCCTTTAATTCTTGTTACAACATTCATCACAACTTTATGGTGCCTATTTTTGAAAACCTAGCCATCTTGTTTTTTTTCGCCCTATCGCACTATTTTTGCAGTCTGCAGAGGATGTCATCCATAAAATTTACTTGCTGTGGCCTTATTATAGCAGACATAGAATATTTAGGAAATGAGGTCAGAAATTGCAATGGTAGATTGTGCTGTTTTCTTAAAACAGATTCAACTTAGAACATTAATTCTGCAAATTTGAAATGGCTATGTGAACTGTAAAAGAGGTTAAATGAGTTACTAGTAAGGGGACACTAAATGCTAATGATTGAACAAGAATAAAGAAAGAAATCTGTAACCTTATGTTTATTATCTACATGTGTGAACTAGAACAAGTATTTAAAGTGGCTGATTGATGTGTGTTAGTTTAGAGGAAAAATCAGCACTGCAACCATATGCCACTTTAAGCAACTTGTAAAAATTGAATAGATCATGTAGTATTGCGTCACTAATTTTGTGCATCATTCTAGATGTAAAATCTATTCTGTATATTGTCTCTAACTCTTGAGTCTGTCCATGATCCACAGGAAGTGATAGACTTGTCGTTAGACTTAGCGAAAGCCGGTCAGAGCGGCACCGGTCCGTCCGGGGAGGGCGCCGCCCCACAACCTGTCAAGGAATGGCAGGTGGGGGACATGTGTATGGCTCCGTGGAGCGAGGATGGAGGGTGAGTAGGCTTACCTTGCCTTACATAGTTACTATTGTACCTACAGTCCACAGGCTTTTGGCTAGGATTTTATCATAGGGTGTCCAAATTTCTTGCTGCTCGGCGAGCGCTGCAGGCGCGAGTATTGTAGGGGGTCTGGGGACATCCTCACTTAGAAAGTTTTGAAATTTATAACTCTCTGAAACACCATTTCCCACATCTTGAGTTGCAATTTTGGGGGAATGAAGCAAATTCACTGTCAGACAGGCCACATGTGACCCATAGCATCCCTGGTCAATCAGAATTTCATGCTTGTCAGAGGATGTGCTCCCCAGTGTAAGGGTGTACAATTTGTGCTATTCTTTTTAACAGGGTGTACATTGTACGCCTGCCTGGCTAAAAGCCTGCCTACAGACTATCTTTGAAGGACACTTTGTGGTCACAGTAGAAGACTGTGACCACAAATGACCTGGTGGCATCCCTGGTCAATCAGAATTTCATGCTTGTCAGAGGATCTGCTCCCCAGTGTAAGGGCATCACGTGCATCCAATTTCTTGTTATTTTAAGAAAAGCCTGTTCAGATGATGCCAAGACGCAAGCCTGGAACAGGACAGTATAAGCTAACCTTACCTTAGGATGGGCTCATGACGTTCATTTTAGTTGTTAAATATGTCATTTTAAGATTTTCAAAACGTGGGACTTCTGGATTATTGTCCAGCATTTGTAGTGGCATTGCAAAGTGGCGCACAATAAAAACAAACAAACGTGTTTCTAATAGTAGAGCACTTGATGTGATGACTGTAGATGATAATTTTTGTTTGTTAATTTCAGGTTTTACGAGGCCACGATAGATGAGAAGCTTGAAGGAGGCAGAGTCACGGTCACGTTTGAAGGTTGGGGAAACAGTGAGATAGCTCTGGTGAGGAAGACAATAGACTTTGGTCAATAGTTGTGATAAATGGTTTGAATGTAGGGGCAGGGTTGGACAAGTCCACTAGCCCGATTGTCCTGGGCAAGTGAAAGTGTCCATCGGGCAAGTAAGATTTTTCCATGAGATTTTGATATACATGTTGCTTATCACAGTTACTGCATCAAGCATTGGTCAACACAGAAAAATAGAGCCAATAATAAAAGAATTCCATTGCTGCACGTGAAAATACATAGTGAAAAATGTTAGTTAAATTTTTGGGCAAGCAGAAAGCTGGTTCGGGCAAGTAAATTTTGCATGTACTTGCCCGATAGGACAAGTGAATTTTTAGAAAACTTGTTAAACCCTGAGGGGTGGGTACCAGGACAGAGTATTCAGGTGCAGATACGGTTCAGGACTTCAGGTCCAGACTAAAGGTAGCTTCACTAGTGTGGCCCAAGGGCTACAAAAATGGAGATGGGCACCGCCCTATGTACTAAACAGTATAACTAGAGAAGGATTTGAAATGTCATGGTAGTTTAACACATACCACTGCTTGTAGTGAAATATTCTTATTTAATAACTCTGTCCTCTTAGCAAAAGATCTGGACCACACGATCTTTGCTGTGATCTTTGTCAAAGATTTGTCTTAAGACTTTGCCATGTTTTTTCCCTTCAATTTAATTCAGGACTACCAGCTGAAGTTACCAGAAGAATCCAGTAAAAGATCAGCATCAGAAGCCGGACTGGGTGGGGACTGGGACAAACCAAAATCAAAGTAAGGGGTGTCCGAGTCTAACACGTATGCACTAAACATGTAGTTTTGATTTACTGTACGTAGTTTATATTGGACTTGGGGTTTTCTTGTACACAACCAGTGAAGTAAGTTTGATTTGTCTTTTATCTGATAGACACCCAAAACGTAAGCAGGTCAGAGACTGGTTCTGTAGAAGAAAACTCCAAAATCCTATTTTCTTCTACCCACGTTCTCATTGCTTTTATTACCCTCCATTTTCCCTTACTTGGAAAATACATTGTTGTAGAGTGGAAGGCATTTACAGTCAGGGCTCGGAATTCATTTTTGGCATTAGGTGCACTGGTGCGCCCAGCTTAAAAAATTAGGTGCACCAAAAATTTTTGGGTGCACCACTTAAATTTAAGTAGAATGTCAAAAACAAACTAATAACAAAACATAGTAACAAGCTATCAAATTCTTAAACAAATAACATGACAGACATTTTTATTATCTTTCTAACATTAGATGTCCAGAATATGATGCATAATAGTATACTTGATATGTTTCCATGCATAAACCTAAGAAAATATTTGGATGCACCCTGTGCACCCACTGAAAAAAAATTGGGTGCACAGTTCCAATTTTGGGTGCACATGCACCCAGTATTTCGAGCCCTGTACAGTATATTCTGAAGGAAAATGTCTGATCTTGTTTTCCAAAGAAAAGAAATGCTGAAAGCAAAACAAGAATACAAGAAGAAGAAGAACATGAAGAAGGCTCTCCGGCTCAAGGAGATCGAAGAAGCAAGAGAGTCGGAGAAAAACAAATGGCAAGACTTTAACAATAAGGTGGGTCATAAAGTAAATAAAAACATATAAATAAATAAACAAGGTGGGTGCTATTCATGGGAGGGGCATTATGCACATGTTTTTATTGTATTACTACAATTTATGTTTTTTTCTACATACGTGAACTAACTGTTACTATGTTTTGTAGTCCGATGTTTTTTCCAGAACCATTTCTTTTATTCATTTTTTATTTCTGACTGATGCTCTATTAGATACTTGGATACTCAATTTAGCCCATATTGTTTTGCTGTTTTTAAAGAAAAGTGAAAAAACTTACTAAGTAATAATAGTTACATCGGAAAAAGTACTGTGACTGTTCAACACAAATTTGGAAGTCCTGGTATGGACTTCGCTTCTATAGAATGTATTTGACAAATATGTTATGTGGAGGATAATGATCATCGGAGTCAGGTATTGTACTACCCTGGCCTCTCGCTGCAGACTTTACAAGGTGAGAATCATTATCACTTCTGTACTGATATGTGACAGATGTCTGTTCTTTCCATGCCTTTTATACTGTACAGTTTGAAATAGATGGAAGGCTCTTTTATGTAAGTATTGACTGTAAATATGAAAGATATAGCAAGCAGAATAAAAAGATACAACTACAACTTCTGATATGTTCCGTTTGGTGGAAGATTTAGACTGTTTTGTGCTGGTGCTTGTGCTTATAAGTTTTCAGCTTAACTGTCAAGGAAATGATATATAAGAAGCAAAAGTCCCAAAATCTACTAGTATACTTGTCTGGTATCCTTCTCAAAATTTGTTAAGCAAACTTTTTTTTTTGAAACTTTGAAAAAAATCAAAGTTGGTATTGTGCCCTTCTATTGTAAATTACCCCGACTGTCTACCACCAAAGTATGGGGGCAGAACTTAATATTACATTTTGGATGTTCCTGAAAATGTAAAAAGAATGTGAAGAAGCTATTTTGAAGATATAAATCAAAGACGAAAGTCTGGGGGTTGTCTTGTCAGATTGGCAAAGACTACTGTCCTGTGTTGTTCTATATTCCACAGTCCAGAAATGAGTAAAATCTCTGAGTGGGGGGATGCTGAACACCCCTGGAGAAGCAATGGTATGTCCCGACACAGGTGCTGTGTACTGTACTACTGTGTAGGTCTAACTTTTCACACTTTGCATGTAAGTTATCCTTCAGTTTGGGTGGAAGTAAATTTGAAATAAGACTGTACGTGGATTGAAAACAGTGTTCTTTTTGTTCTACTCTGGCTTTTAGGGGTTTAAAAGTCTTACACTAGTTACAGTGACTAAAACTTTACCCCAATGGTGATTTGTTGTTTTTGTTGCTTCAAAGAATAGGTTATCTTTTCAATGACACTATAGTAAGGATGATTAAGTTGCGGTGGGAAACATCTTTGGACAATTCTAGTATTTATTAAGTAACGTTAAATTTTAAACATCAGTATAAGCTTAAGCTTAATACAGAGCTCTCAAAAAAGCCATTTGACAAAAGTTGTTTATACCACTACTGGTCAGTAGGATGAAATGTATTGTGGATCCGATGGCTTTGTTAGAGAGCCTTTATAAGCTTTGAATAAAGAGACTCTTTTTTACACAACCGTTGCTTTATTTCCACTGACGTTTTGGTGACTGTTGTGTCAAAAGAGTGTCTTTAGTCAATGACTTACCAACCAGATGAAACTATTCACGGATATTTGTAAGTTTGTAACAAACTATGAGGGGCGCAAAAATCCAGTAACCTCTGTCTTATTACGATCAGTGCTCTGATACAACCAAGGCTCATGGGACATGAAGAACAGCCACCTCGGAATGGGGTAAGGTCTATCAGGTACCAGGTAAGGCAGGTAAGATGGTAGCAGGTACAAGATTTAATGTAGTGCAGATTTTCTATCGTACAAAGATTTCTGCAGTTTGGTAAGCTTAGATGTTTAGGCCACAGCGATTTAATTTCTTGGTTCACGGATTCGCTCGCTCCTATTTTTTGGGAAAAAAAATAAAAATAAAAATTACTACTCAGCAAATTCTCACCATTAATGAAACCATTCACCAACTTTCTGGTGTAGCAAATTGGCCTTTATATTATAAGCTCCTTAAAGTGTGGGTACAGGTGCTGTTACTTTACAAAAATAGTGTTTTTATACTTTTTTCAAGCTGAAAACTTTTTTTCTTAATGTTTTGCATTAGCCATTACCTTTACCCCAACCATTTTACAATTTTTATTTTTATTTCGCCCTCTCGCTCCATATTTTTTATGAAAAAATCAGTGAACCAAGAAATTAAATTGGTATGGCCTTATAGATGAGTTGCAGACTGTTTCAAGTGTTCAACATATTCTTTCGTGCTACTTTATAAGTCTTTTACTTAATGTCAATTTTTTACACTTTTAAGCTAGTAGAAATCAGTTTCCCAAAAAATGTTCATATACAATTTGTAATTTGAAGAAACCGATTTTGTACAATTATGGCTTTAAAAAAGCAAGTTTCACAAAGTAACACTAACAGGATTTACTTGCAATCAACCAATCACAAATACTCAGTCATATGCATCATACTTGAAGAGCCAATCACAAGCCAGCTCATCATATCCCTACAACCAATAGGAAACAAGCTAAAAAGTTGTATGACACTGACCAATGGAAAATGAGGTTGCAAAGGCTTACTTGGAAGCTGTATCACTAGTGCATGGAGCCTTTTCATTGGTCAGTGCCTTGTGCAGGATGTGCTGTGCATTAACGCCCCCTGGCTT
Source organism: Branchiostoma floridae (assembly GCF_000003815.2). Lineage (NCBI taxonomy): Eukaryota > Metazoa > Chordata > Leptocardii > Amphioxiformes > Branchiostomatidae > Branchiostoma > Branchiostoma floridae. The sequence continues at coordinate 17,612,787 of NC_049995.1, forward strand.
CCCTCTGGTGTGTTGCAGGCCTTCAACAAGGGCCACAAGAAGGGAAAGGTGAAGAAGAGCATATTCGCCTCCCCGGAATCCGTAGATGGGCGGGTAAGTTGCCATGACAACTTGATTTTGAATATTGAAATTGTAATTGCTGTTAGACTAAGTGTTCATGACTGACCTTTTTGTGCTAATAACTGTATGCCATAGTTTGGGCCATAGGGTTCAAATCCACTTTTTTTTCGTATTTGCTTACTCAACTTTAACACTACAAGGAAGCTTTGCAGTAAAATGAAGAAAAAAAAACACAAACACAAACAGTCCTTAATGATTCAATGTCTACAGTTTGATTAAAAAAACAGATGTACTTCTGGATGTTTTGAGTGACATCCATCACTCTTCTTCAGCATCACTGGAATGGCAGTAAATCTCCTTCTTTCGAGAATTTGTAGGGATTGAATTGTATTTGAATATTTTGTACCTGGATGTCTAACCTTCATAAACCTAATGACACCTGTTGTTCCCCCAGGTCGGAGTGGGCACCTGTGGGATCGCAGACAAGCCGATGACCAAGTACGAAGCTCCTCCTCAGTACGCCAGATTCCTCCCTCCTCAGTAACATGTCCGTAACCCGGAACTGTGTAACGCTAGTTCACCTTTCTCTGCAGGGTAACCTATATCCGTGGCTTTAAAAACTTTGTATTTTGGGGTATCAAGTCTACGAACTGTGGTTTAAAATTGCAGTTTATTGATGATATTGTGATTTGAAACCACAGTTCGTCAACTTGATATTCCTGAATACACCGTGTTTGAAAAAAACGGATATAGGTTACCCCCGGATAAAGGTGAACTAGCGTAAACTCAGTAACATGTAACCCCGAACTATGGACTGTCAGGGCTGTTTCTAGCTTTCACTAGTCTCTGCCAGACCGAGTAGACTGGCTATTATATGGAGAATATTTTGTCAGGGGGGTTTCCCACCAGATTTGGTTTGGCCAGCTGCGCAGCAGCTGAGGAGAAACCTTAACCTTAGCGTGGACTGACTCCCTGGTCAATTTTCTTGATTTTTTTCCAAATTCTACGATCGTTGTACTCCTGTGGGAATGCCTGGTGGAGGCTTAGCTTTCATGTTTTTTCTGTTTTCCGTCCCTCCATGTGTTTGGGAGCCCATTTTGTAGTTCATTTCTGTTGTAAAGTAGATGTCATTTTAAGCTTACAGTTTCATCAGTATCATGTCAGGAAGTTCAGACCTTTGGCCACACCAATTTAATTTCTTGGTTCACGGATTCGCTCGCTCCTATTTTTTGGAAAATAAAATAAAAATAAAAAGTACCAAATTTTCACCATTAATGAAACCATTCACCAGCTTTCTGGTGTAGCAAATTGGCCTTTATATTATAAGCTCCTTAAAGTGTGGGTACAGGTGCTGTTACTGTACAATAATAGTGTTTTTGTACTTTTTTCAAGCTGAAAACTTTTTTTCTTTATGTTTTGGATTAGCCGTTACCTTTACCCCAACCATTTTACAATTTTTATTTTTATTTTTATTTCGCCCTCTCACTCCATATCTTTTATGAAAAAATCTGTGAACCAAGAAATTAATTTGGTGTGGCCTTTTGGACAGATAAAAAAATTTTGTCTGTCCGAACAAGCAAAATTGGGTTCAAGGATGGAGGTGCTAGAGACAGCCCTGGCCATGACTATCCTTTATATTTTGTGAGTTTTTACCCTGCACAGAAGAGAACTTTGTTTTGACAAAAAAATGTGATTTTAGGAGTTACTTGCCAGATCTATTCAAATGTACATTATCCTTGCAGTCAGCTAAAATACGAAATTTGTCTATTTTTTTCCAAGTTTGAAGCTCAACTGTCCTTAATTTTTTTTTCTTATGAGCATCAGAATTTTAAGAAAGTTACCATTTACTTTTCCTAAGCCACAACCTCAGATTTTGTCTATTTTTGCCAAGCTAGATAAACATTGGTCAAAATACACAAAGGCTGTTGTCATATGCACTGCAATTAAGTACAAATGAATATTTTTGATCGAAAAAGAAAAGAATTCACAACCCCTTTACTGTATTATTTGACACTTAGTTGCATAGGTAAGAAGAGCATCTAGTAATACTTGTGTCGTGTCCATTCTCGGCTTTAAGTTTGGGCAACAGAAGCTAGATTCTAGTATGATTGACGTATGTCAAAATATGTTAGAATGAGAGAACATGTTATGTCATAAATTAAAATAGAGATGCAAAATTTTCATCAGATTTTGGGTCCGTTAAACTCGTCCACAGGTTCAAGTTTATGTAGCCTAAGTGTATGTTGTTCAACTGAGTTCTAGTACACAGGCTTTTAGCCAGACATGCGTCAACGCATCATCTGGACGCACTTTTCTTAGAATAAGAAGAAATTTGACGCTCTGGACGCCCTTACGCTGGGGAAAAAATCCTCTGACAGGCATGAAATTTGATTGACCAGGGATGCTATCAGGTCATCTGTGGTCACAGTCTTCTACTATGACCTCTGTAACAGTATTTTTTACCTCTTTAAGGATACCTTAGAATGCACCATTTTAACTTAAAATCATCACAATCTCTGCACCATGGAAGGTGGATGCCCCCGGACCCCCCTACAATAGTCACTTACCGTGACTCACCAATAAATTTGGACTCCCTATAATAAAATCCTAGCTAAAAGCCTGCTAGTACATGCACTTAGTACATGTCTATCACACTGGTCTTGTGTGTAGCCTTATAACATGTACGATGTATGATAGATTTGTGTATTGTCATTTTTCCATACGCAGTTCTATGTAAAAAAAAATTTGCAAGACCATCAGGCATATTGAGCCGTACTGACCATATGCCTGCGTACATAAACCAACAAAAAACAATTAACGTGCTTGTATTGTGCATACGACTGTGTATGAAAGTATTGCAAATACAGCTCCCTTAGATACAACTTTTACCTGTAGGACCTGGTTGTATACCATGGCTGTACAAAGATGTGTCCCATAATGTATATACTTAAACCCCTTCCCACTTGAAGTAGTAAATGCACTGAGTCTCGTCAGCAACCAAATATATCTCAGATCATGTGACAAATTTCATATATATAAACTTAAGATTGTTCTGGGAAATGTTGTATTTTCTTGTTTCCTTTTGGGATTATACTTTTAAATCTTGCATCATATTCTAGTTGTGACACGAAGCCAATTTTGGTCGCTGTTCAGTCAACCTGAGTGTTTGCTGTCTGTCTGGTGGAAAGTGGGTCTTAGAGATTAATTTTGTACCAAGTTGTATCCACCCCCCCCCCCCCCACACACACACATACATGTATACAATGTACACAGCCTTAAGCCAACTATATAGATGTGTCAGTCACTTGTCAGTCTTGAATAAGTATGTTTTTGTGGCCATCTTTGTGTCTGTAAATAATGTTCTACGGTATGTAAGTGACCTTATTTGTTTTCTATATGGAGTAAAATAAAATGAAAAAGTACAGACTGGTAAAATATGTGTCATTCTTGTTCAGGTTAACGCAGGCTTCTAGACAGCGTCCATCTTTTGATGGAATTTTGTACTCTCAAAGCAGAGGTTAGGCTCCGAGCCTCCGGCTGTTTTTTTTAGTCGTTTTTATCGGGCGTTCTATTTCTTATTTTATCTTGCTGTGTCAAAACCTTGGCTGGCGTACTTCAAGAAAAATGACAAAATAGAAAGCCCGGCAAAAACGACTAAAAAAAAGTTACAAAAACAGCCGGAGCCTAACCTCTGCTTGGAGAGTAGGAATTTTGTAGCTGGGGACGAACAAAAATCAGCATGTACCTGTACAGATATCAATTGAACCAAAATTTTCCTGGGGGAGCATGCCCGTGGACCCACTTGGATCACAGTGCCTTCTACAGAATTTATTTCAAAATCAAGGGGAGAAAAAAACTTTTGGCTGGCAAGAACACTGGGCTTTAACGTTACATTTCCACAAACAGGCCTGGCGAGCAGTTTTTGGGAACAAAGGGTATGAATGAATGAATGAATGATTTTATTACTCTTCAATCGTACAGGGTACAATGTATGGCAACCAATAACAACTAATGGCTATACAGACAATACAAGAGACAAAACGGACCAAAAATTATGCAACAGCAACTGGTAGATAAACTTTTTACTTTGACTTTGACTTTATTAAGATCCACAATTTGAAATTCTTGTTACTGCAAAAAGGCCCCTGGGTAGGAATTATGACGTAGGCCCAGGGTAGTAGCCAGCACCCGTCCTTCAGTCCCTGAAGGAATTTTGCAGCTGGGGACAGAAAAAAATTTTGCCCATTCCGTCCTCTGTAATGGACAAAAATCTATATGTAAAGTCAGTAAAGATATAAAAAACTGTCTTCTTGTGTAATTTTAACAAAAACAGATGAACAGCTTAGTCTACCAGCAAAATCTACACCTCAAAATGCAGAAAACTGGGTTTAAGGTGGTCAAGATTTCAAAATTTTTCAGGGGAATATGCCCCTGGATCCCCTTAGGAACATTATGCCTTCGGCTCGACGTCTCGTTCTATTTGATTCAAAATCGAGGGGACTGAAAATGATTTCAGGCTGGCTACAACCCTGTGTAGGCCTATTATTTATAAGGGCTATTAGCATGAAGTCATCCTGGGAAATAATCAGCTATTTGTACATGCTTTATTTTCAGCAAAACTAAAAGTGGCCCTAGCAACAGTGGGTCGCAGCTCTATGAATATAAACTCAGACATAAAATGCAGAAACTGCGGGCGCAATTATAACTGTGGTGTGATGCCGCAACCATTTCCTGGCACCCCATTTGCACGGGGCTGTGAGAATGTGAGACAGCGAGCTCCGTACCATACGTGCCAGTCTACCACTACATACTTTGCATATAGCTCGGGCCTGACAAGTTTAAACAATGTCTATAGTACAGGCTGATTGCATCAGGTTGGTACGTCACTGAATAAAGTGACTTTTTACAACCATTGCTTTATTCACACCAACTATTCGGTGACTGTCTGTCCCCTTCTTCAGGCCAATTCTGACTTGTGAACTGTTAGCAGCGCCACCTGTCCTGCAGTACAATGTGAACCTGTCAGAATTGCCCTGAAGAAGGTGACAGACGGTCACTGAAACGTCAGGGTGAATAAAATAATGGTTGTGTAAAAAGAGTCTCTTTATTCAGGCTGATTGCATGTTGAAACGTACAGTCAAACATGTAACCACCTCTACAATGTACATATGGACCACCTGGCCATTGTGACACTTGACATTTTGTTTTTCGCAACTGACAGAAGCATTAGAAATCTCAGAGACCAGATTTTATAATAATAATGAAAGACCTTTATTGTACATTCATGCCTCGACGGGCTAGGTACAGGTCAGTGATAACAGACATATGCAGAGACAACAAGATACAATTTAACTAATTGAAGGTACTAGGCTAACAGGATGGTCGACATCTTCTCGCTTCTTTGTACAGGTGTAGATATAGGAACAGATAATGTTTGATATACAGGGTTTATCTAGGCGCATAAAATTAGTCATGCTCACAGTGCAAAAGAAGTCTTTTAAATAATTATATTTAGTTTGCCTCACCCAAGTCTGATCTCTTCAAATTTAGAAAGTTTTATGGTCAGCGTGTTGGTATCCTGGTGACATCAGCTCCCACATTGGTTCCCTTCGACTGCCACAGTGACTGGCATTAAAAAATCCCGAGGTCTGCACACTTTCAAGTTATACCTTTTTGAGAAGGCCTTGATGACAATGGAAGTCATAGGGTGATTTTTATAAGATAACCGATTTATGATAGATGAGTTCCTCTTAGGTTTGATACATTCTAAGCAATATACTGATGATTTTTGACTGTTCAAAATTCCAGTGTTTAAAACAATGTCAAATGGTATCTTAAAAGTTTGTATACATGATTTTCATAACCTTTAAGTCCTCTTCAAATTTTATGTGTTGATGAATATCATTTAGTTCTATTAGCAGCACTAAAGGCTACAGAGACTTATTTTTAGAGTGTTTCTTATCTCTGTCAGAATTATCAACAAATCAGAAATAGAAATACTGTCCCTGCCTTGAAATACACAACATAGAGGGCATGTAATCGAACAGAAATGCACATGAACTTGATAGGGGTGAAAAGTTCGCCACTCATAAACCATTTGCAGAGCGAACGCTCCCGCCACGTGCTAGTGTGTCACATATAATGTCAGGGTTAACTGCTTCTCAAACACCAAGCCCAAGTTCATCAACACGACAAAGTTCGAGCCCAACTGGCAATTGAAACTGACCCTGACCCCATGTCCCCAAAAGACAGGCTCGCCAAAACTCGGGTCAAACGAGACTTTGAAACAAGACCGTTTGTATTTGAGCGGGATGTTGATAGAAATAACTGGGTGTACATTGTATATTCCAATCAAAATGGCATCCCTAAATGGGGAAGGCATGTCATTGATGTATGAGGGAGTTTGTCTGAATCCAAACTGGCAATGATGTCACCCTGAAGTACTGTCAACACTGTCAAAACAGAGTCATCTGTCTTTGTCATGCAGTAGAGCAGGGTTGTAGCCAGCCTGAAATCATTTTCAGTCCCCTCGATTTTGAATCAGAAAGAATGAGACGTCGAGCCGAAGGCATAACGTTCCTAAGGGGATCCGGGTGCATACTCCCCTGAAAAATTTTGAAATCTAGACCACCTTAAACCCAATTTTCTGCATTTTGAGGTGTAGATTTTGCTGGTAGACTAAGCTGTTCATCTGTTTTTGTTAAAATTACACAAGAAGACAGTTTTTTTATATCTTTACTGACTTTACAAATATAGTTTTTGTCCATTACAGAGGACGGAATGGGGAAAACTTTTTTCAGTCCCCAGCTGCAAAATTCCTTCAAAGGACTGAAGGACGGGTGCTGGCTACTACCCTGCAGTAGAGGGAAGATGTCCACGTGTTATAGAGAAGACTATCTGTTTTTTTCGGGTTTGCTTCCTCAATATTGTAGATGCACATGACACAAAAATATATATGTTTGTCAGATTGAACCACCATGATATGTTGATGGTACTGCAATATTTTTTATTATTCAATTGTCAGCTAAACTTAAAAATGTTCAACAGGCCTTTTGAAGGAGCTTGTTTTCATTCCTCTATTTCTCTAATGTCAGTTCCTACAGATTTGTGGGGACTCGCTTTAAAGAATTGGACAACAGATTGCAAATATGTTGTGTCTTTCCAAACTTAAGTTAACATCTGCTTTTGCTGGCTCATATATGTCTGCTCTCCTAGCCCTACAACGAGAAACATTAACCATTATACATGCTTCCCTCCAGGGATAAACAAGTCCACTAGCCCTATAGTGCCGGGCAAGTGAAAATGCCAATCAGGCAAGTGCATGTCCTTCCCCACTTGCCCGATCGGACAAGTTAGCTTTTCTCGATTGTGGGAGATTTTGATGTACTTGCTACCTTTCAAAGTCATGACATCAAGCATTGATTAACACAGAAAATAGAGCCAATAACAAAAATTCCATTGAAGGCCATGAATATACATAGAAAAATGTCATTTAGTTTTCGGGCAAGTGAAAAGTTGGTTCGGGCAAGTAAATTTTTTAAGTACTTGCCCGATAGGACAAGTCAATTTTAGAAAACTTGTCCAACCCTGCCCTCTATCTATTGTAGAAGAGGTATGCTGCGACAATGACAACTGTATCACAGCAGTTAGTTCTTGGAAACATTTTGCATTAAATTTTGCAGATCCAACCATGACTAAAAACCACCACGAAAAAAAAGCAAAGTCATATGTACACATCCTTCGGTACATTGATATACATGTTTATTGCAATGCCATACCCCTTACATTAAAATTTTCTAATTTTTAAAAAACCTTCCTGTAGGTATAAGGGGACAGCACAATATTGTGCATGTATCTAGCTGTTACTTACCAGTATATTGAGGTACTAGAAACCTGGCATGTCTTTAACTGTAGCAAATTTGGCGGTTTCTAATTCTATTTCAAGCAATACAATACGGATATGGTCTCGGAAATGTGTTTCACAAAATAACATTTTCCCTTCAAGCTTTTGTCTTAAATGTTGAAAGTACAAATCCAAGAGAAAATATACACACAGAATACATATCATGATGGCATGTTAAAAACTTCATCCCGTCAACTTTCCCCCTTAATCAAATCATATGTACTCGCATACAAAAACCATTGGTTAGTTAATATTAAGCACTTTTATACAAATTTCATAAAAACAATTTCCATCAAACATCTACAATGCCATAATTCTAACTACTTAATATCATCAAGATATACATTGGCAAGATCATTAAAAGATACAGCAAGGCCATAAAATGATACTGACTTGCATACTGTCCATTCAAAGAGCACTGTTCAACCTAATAAAATGGAAAATTTGTTGTTATCTTTTTCAAGTCTTGTTAAAACTTTCAAGTACAGTGCTTCATCACAAAAGAATGACCGTCACAATACTTTCCAAAGCGACACGTTTTGAAGGCACCACTCATACTTGGTCACGGGTAACTTTGAGTGAAATTTTGTTACACTTTTTCTACACGTACTTCAAATAATGTAACAGTCAGCTTAATACAAAACTGTAGTACATATCATGTATAGGCAAGAGGTTGCGGTCCAAGAGGTTTGTTTCCAAATTACTTTTTACAGAGTATTTAGCAGTAGATATAAAGGATGTGATAATGCGATACGTAACATTATCTATTAATTATAATGGTAACATTCAAAATTATTTTAAAATCAATGTTGTAGCTATCTAAAGATGACCAAAGAAAACATTGTATACAGTTTGGTGCACGATCATGATTTCTTGCATCATGCATGCATAGGCACAACCAAATTTTGGCTAGCTTTCAGTTATAAAAACAGTGTGTTAAGAAACGTTATGCCACTGCAGGGCTCTAGCCAGCGTCCGTTTTTCCGTCAATTGACGGAAATGTGCTGCGTCTGACGGAAAATTTTTAAAACCAATCCGTCAACCTTGACGGACAAAAATCCTTGGTAGAAGCTACAGGCGGCTTGGGGACGCTGTCCACGGCCGTTAAAAGCCACACACTGTTTGTTTTGCTATTGTTATGATTGTGGACAATGTGTGTCGGCGCCCTTTCGCATACGATAATCTCATTAAAACCCGTTTTTCCAGGTCTCAGTTCAGTCCTTCTAATTAATTTTTGCGGTTTTCCCGACGATTGTAATTGGCTGACGGAAAAAAATTTCGAGCTGGCTAAAGCCCTGTGCCACTGGTATGCAACAATGTATGATTCTATAGGGCAAATTAATGCACCGCAAGAAGTCTTACTGAATCGCAAGGCGTCAACTATCAAAAATGAGAGGACCCATCTGGCTATCGTCAGTGATGATAATTATAAAATGCCTGTCATATCCTAATGTTGGTACTTTCTCACATCAGGGCTCTAGCCAGCGTCCGCTTTCCCGTCAATTGACGGAAATTTGTTGCGTCTGACGGAAAATTTTTTAAACCAATCCGTCAACTTTGACGGACAAAAATCTGATAAAAGCTCCTTGGTGGAAGCTACAGGCTGCTTGGAGACGCCGTCCACGGCCGTAAAAGCCACACACTGTTTGTTTTGCTATTGTTATGATTGTTGATAATGTGTGTCGGTGCCCTTTCACATACGATAATCTCATTAAAACCCGTTTTTCAAGGTCTCAGTTCAGTCTCTCTAACTCCTGGAATAGTGTTTTCGCGACAAAGGAAATGGCTGACGGAAAAAAATGTCGAGCTGGCTAGAGCCCTGTCTCACATCATATTCAGAATCTCAAGGGGGTTATATCATGATAATAACCCCATACCAATCGCAATCATAATTGAATATGGTTACAGTGTACCTAATGGTTGTTTAACATCATAATTACTTAATGTCAACTTGGGCCAGAGTCACCACAGCACTGTGATCATCATGATGATTCTTTGTAAACTTGAAGGTTGCATTATGAAAGTCAACTATTTTCCTTACAATTTACATGATTAAGCCTTCAAAATTTACAAGGTACATGTATATGCTAGCATGACAGTGTTCCTTCTAGGTCTACTTCTGCTTCAACCCTAAGTAAAGTGAAAAGTCTCATTCAATTGAAATATTCAAGTTTTTTCTGACTGGTAAACGGAGGTCAACAAGTTTCATATTTCATGGCTGTATCTCCAGCCTTCTTCAGTTCGAATGATCCACTACCTGCAAGTGTCAATTTTGTGACAGGTCAGACAGTGTCATAGACAAGAAACTGATAAAAATCTTTTTTTTACCTTAAAATGACAGATCTAACAATACAAACTAATAAGGTTCCCAAGCGAACGGTGGGATGGGGGAAAATTACTTCAGGAGACAACCCTGCGTGTCATGTGACTCAACCAGCAATGGTCATTCTACATGACGAAGGCCAGAGACATAATAGCCAACAATTTGGTAGGCCCTAGCACCATTCCATATGCAAGGGTAGAAAAATCTTATTTCGAAAATCGCATCTTTTACTGGACATGGGTGAACTTATGAAAATGCAAAAATGTCCTTGTTGGCTAATTAGTGCTAATTACAGAGCTATAACGAGTTGCCATTAGCAACAGCTGCCCCGCCCTTCTGGCTCATCTGTGGTTGTTCCGTCCAGCATGATCTTGTCTTTGTCCACTTGATCGTCGTAACTGTTCGCCTTGTCATTCGCTAGTATCTGTGATGGGAACACAACAAAATAACATCGTAACTGTTCGCCTTGTCATTCGCTAGTATCTGTAATGGGAACACAACAAAATAACATCGTAACTGTTCGCCTTGTCATTCGCTAGTATCTGTAATGGGAACACAACAAAATAACATCGTAACTGTTCGCCTTGTCGTTCGCTAGTATCTGTAATGGGAACACAACAAAATAACATCGTAACTGGCCGCCTTGTCATTCGCTAGTATCTGTAATGGGAACACAACAAAATAACATCGTAACTGTTGGCCTTGTCGTTCGCTAGTATCTGTAATGGGAACACAACAAAATAACATCGTAAGTGTTCGCCTTGTCGTTCGCTAGTATCTGTAATGGGAACACAACAAAATAACATCGTAACTGTTCGCCTTGTCGTTCGCTAATATCTGTAATGGGAACACAACAAAATAACATCGTAACTGTTCGCCTTGTCGTTCGCTAATATCTGTAATGGGAACACAACAAAATAACATTGTAAGTGTTCGCCTTGTCATTCGCTAGTATCTATGATTGAGAACAAAATGAGATATTGTTCGAGAAAAAAAAATTTTCTCACATAAAGTGTGTACTTTTTTAACTTTTCAAAATTTGAAAGGTGTTGCAAGTTGTTGCCAAAGTTGGGGTGCATACTTTAAATGAGGTTAGCATCTACTGTACATATAGCTTTTATTTTGATCAGATGATATACATATATTTATAGGACCCATTCTAGAACTAAGGAACCTTGAAAACACCTCCCCCAAAAATAGAAATATCATGTAAATTTGTCATTCCCTTGTTTAGTTATCCTCCCTACGAGATTTCGACAAAACCACCCTTGCAGTTCCAGAGTAACCTGCTAGGGGGTCCAAACATACACCATGTATCTCTTATGTCACAAGCTAATGACAAACCAGGGGGCCCAAACTTGACCTTGACCATTTTTCATGAGATAATAAGACCTACCCTTGTGACGAGATATCTGGCGGCCTCGTCTATGTTGATATTCTCCTTGGCAGACGTCTCGAACCAACCGATGAAACTTTTCTCCTTACAGTACTCGTCCATCTGGGACGTGTTGTTTACCATGCCTTCCTTTGCCTGGTCACACTGAAACAAAAACATATACACAAACATAAACACAAATATAAACATCAACATAAACATGAGTCTATGTGAGATGTGTTGTTTACCATGCCTTCCTTTGCCTGGTCACACTGAGACAGAAAATTCTCAAATTAGAGTCATTTCTACACAGACACAGTTTAAACAGATATAGGTACCGGCAACACAGATACATAATTATACAAAAGCCTAGCCTCCTTCACAGATTTCGATTGGGGATTCCAACAGGGCTGGCTGTACGCTGGTTCACAATTTTCAATGTTGGTTCTCTGATGTTGGGAAAGGAAGTATGCATAGGAAAGGAGTCTGCCGTGGAAGGGAGTTTGTAGGGGAATCAGGGCAAAACTCCCTTCCTGCCCTGCCCCCCCAAAGAAAGCCCGCTCAAAGTCTGCAAAGCCGGTGTGTTGAGCCAAGGGGCAGAAATACCAGCTAGTACATGATTGTATATATACATATAGATACAGATACAGATCTTGTAGAAAAGTTTTCTCACCTTATTGGCCAATAAGACAGCAGGAATGGACTGGCCGTTGGGAAGCTGAACTTTGCTGTCAAGGTCGTTTTTCCACTTGGAGACGGCCTCGAAGGTCGATGCTCTCGTGACGTCGAACACTACAAACGCCCCTACTGCCTCCTTGTAGTATACTCTGGTCATGTTGCCGAACCGCTCTTGTCCTGTATTTTACACACAAAAAATAGTACACTTAAAGTGACTGTATCATTAAAATGATGACATATTTTGCTAATAACAGTTGTGCCCAAGCAGAGTTCCGCATGTAGAAAAATGGTAAGTAGAAATTTCAATCTATTTGTGCTGAAATTTAAACTGACAAATATGTTGAAAACTCAGCAGCTATACTTCACATGATTCCAATCAATTGTAAAATGTGAAAATTTAAACTATCAATTTTTTTACAGTTGAAAAGCAGCTGTTCGCAAATGCCAAATTTCTACATTAAATCATTCAAAAAGGGTCAAGTTGCCCATGCATCTGAGTGTATTTGACAGATGCTTAAGCATGGTGCCAATCTCCATTTCTGTACTAGTATGTGAGCCCTTGGGCCACGCATTTGTGCAAGTCACTATAGCAGGAGGCTGGTCCTCTCCTGGTAGAATTTCTAGTGCTGTGTGTTTAACTCCCACACTAGTACTCTTCATCATTAGTGCTCAGTACCAAGGAGAGAATGCAGCATGTATCATGTTCAAAGTGTATGGTATGACTCAGCCGGGGATCAAACTAAAGACCTACTGATCATGATCATGAATGCAAGGCAAAGACTCTACCCCAGGGTTGTAGCCAGCCCGAAATCATTTTCAGTCCCCTTGATTTTGAATGGGAATCCTATCGAGCACCGGCATGGCGTGACGTTGCGTGTCATTTCTAGGGGGTCTGGGTCCCAGAAAATCTTTAAATCAAGACCGTCTGAAACACTTTTTCCTGTATTTTGAGGTGCAAATTTTGCTTGTAGACTAAGCTGTTCAATGGCATTTGTTTTGGTGAAGAAGAACACATGGTTTTTTTTTTATATCTTTACATATCAATTTTTGTCTGTCCCAGGGGACAGAATGGGGAAAACTTTTTTCAGTCCCCAGCTGCAAAATTCCTTCAAAGGACTTATTTCTTTTTTATTATATACATGTAGGAGGACAGGTGCTGGCTACAACCTTGCTCTACCCACATGTCGACTGCACCAGCTATGTTTTATTTTGCTTTAAGAATCAATGGATGAAACTTTTACCTGCGATGTCCCATAGTTGTAACCTGATCAGTGTGTCCGCATCCCAGTTGATGACCTTCAGGGCGAAGTCCACCCCAATCTGTGGTCTGAAGGTCAGGGACCACAAACAAAATATTGTACCATTCACTCATAATGACGTAATTTAGTTCCAAATTTTAACCTTTATGTGGTAACTAGCACCCTTATGAAATTCATTCTCAAGTTTTGCAAACCAAAACTATCAAATGTTATAACATGATTGATTAAATTTTCATAACTCCATCCGGTGCCAGAATACTGCCACATCCAAAAAAAATTATGTCAAAGTTGATATTAATTCAGAGTAAGCTTATTACTTTGTAAGTTCAGTTCAGTTTGTCCTATGTGAAAACTTACCAAAAGGCAGAACTAGGATCTTCAAGAGCTCAACCATGAGACTGTAACAGAGTGGTATTCAAGTACCGCCTACTGTCCTTGCCCAAGGGCTCTAGAGCTTTTGTGGTGACAGCGATAGCGGCCATGACTTGTAATCTGCCACCCCGGGTTTGATCCCGGGTGGGGGCATGTTGTTTCTTTCTGTTCTACTCGCCCCTCTGGTTGTTTCAAGGCTACCAGGCTGAGGTTAGCTACAGGAACAGGCTTCCCTCGGAATCTATACCGTCAGTAATATATTTTGGAAATTTCTCCCAGTGAAAACCCAGTAGAAGGATACAGTGGCCCTGTAGTGCTGTGAGAAGAACAGGTGCACGTATCTCTTGATGATGGAAGTCTTCCTTAAGTTACTAGTATATTAACCAGACTTAAGCTACAGGGACACCCCTCTGAATTTATACCATCAGTAGTATTTACATGCACAGAAAACTTAGTAAAAGGATACAGTAGCCCTGTAGTGCTGAGAGAAGAACTGGTGCACGTATCTCTTGATGATGGAGGTTTTTCCCGTCCCCAGGTCTCCGATCACCAGGATCTTGTACAGGTGCTCCTTCTTGTCTCCTGAGGACGCCTGAAGAAACAGAGGAAGACGTCTTGGCTTAGAATAGGTGTGATGGGTTGTTCAGTACATTATTGTATATATTACAACATACAGCACACGTATAATATTTGTAACCAATGGCTAGTTGGGTAATATTGGCTAATTGTACAGCCAAACAAATGAATCTGATTAGAAATGAATAAATACAATGTAACCAGCTGCTGCCTCTCTCTATGCCTTCAAAGCTGGTGTCACCAGAGGAGAATATTATTAAAATGAAAAAAGTTATTGACACATTGATATATGGGGAATGAGAGCATAATTAATATTGAGACACAACACAAGACAGCTGCAAAGCAAAGGTATGATATTAAGTCAGAGTTTTTTTCTACATGCAAAATTGCACGATCAGAGTACCTTTACATAATTATAAATCCAACACAAACAGTTAATCTGATGAGCTAGTTACAGGTACATATTAATACAAAACCTATCAAAGTCACCTCCTTTCCCTTCCTTTTGAACATTTTCCAATTCTAGCCTGCTACTCTTTGTAGACAGGTAAAATGATAGAGAAGGAAAACCTTACAGTCTTACTTCCTTTAGATAATGTTACACAATGAAATGTAGACTTTGCTCCGACTATTGTCCCTTTAGAAAGGGCACTGAACTTTGCAACCCTTGACCTATGAAAATTACCAGTCAGAGCAGAGTTATCAGTTAACTCACTTGTATAATACATAGATTTGGAATTTTGGAAATTAAATTACATTTTTTTCCAAGAAGAACTGTTACAATAATTGTCTGTTTGAACCTTTATTTATTCATGAGAAGCTCAAACCGACCTACAGGTTGCTTTTTAATGAGGTCACGAGGGAGGTAAGGGTCAGATAAAATACAACAGAGATACAGATTGCATCGAGTCCTAATAAATCTACTAACAAATGTAGTAAATCTCTTAATCGATGTCCAAAACTAAACCCTTAAACTGCCAAACCCGGATATATCCGGCACACATATACATGCCGTGTGCCGTGCCTGGATATATCCGGGATAGCGTATTCCCCCGAAGGAGCAACTTTGCGCCCGCGAAACGCACGAACCCCGGAAGTTAGGGACTTCAGCCTTGTTCGGGGGTTCTTTTTGGAGGTCAGCAGCCAACCCTGGCACTTATTGCATTTTATAGTGCTGAAACTCCAGCAGTTTAAGGGTTAATGTTGGAAAAATGTAACAATTATTAATTCTTACTATATATTGTGTATCTGTACCACCAGCGCTATATATAAGCCTTCCTATAGAGACTAACTTATAATTAGGTTAGGCAGTCTAGTATACATATTAAATACACATCAATTAAACTATCCCTCATTTAGACTGCGCATGTATATACAAATATACGTACATGTGTTGTTGACATATCCACTGGTGATTGGTGGGACTGAATAGGGGTCAACGAACTTTAATTGCTAATAGTAATACAGGGGTCACTGAACCCTAGCTGACCCAGAATTATCTACTGGTACACCTGTACATAATTCTGTCATTTACTGGAAAGTTAGAATATATATTGATCCGCAAAAATTTATGATCATAGGGCCAAATTCTGAAAAAAAGGTTTTCTATGTAATTACAACAATACAGAGGTCACTAAACTCAAACTGACCTAGAATTACCTACACATGTGCATATATTTGTCATTAACTAAAACGTTAAAATCTAACGATCTGCAAAAAAATTATGATTGTGGAGCAACTTATAATAGTTATATGTGAAAAGGTTGTCTAAAAACAACAGTTAGCATTGACACAGTAATGGTACGAATAGATTTGTACTGTTTTTGATGTTGGTATTAGCAGAACCAATAGCTGATGATTAGGTATAATTATCTAATTAATCTACTTAATCTGCTTTAAGTGGAGGGATTTCAAGAAAGCCTAAAGGGGGTTCAAACCAATGTAGGCAGCAGAACACAGTGGACTACTTTACAGACAAACACTAATGGTGACGAGGGCCTAGAATCTGTGTCATTAAATACAAAACATGTGTCTATAATTTGTTCAGAAAACAAATATCTTTCAAAGGACAAAGACAAGCCTTAGGGTGAACTACTGTGAATTTCTTATGGTTTATAGGAGAAGGAAAAAGCTGGCTTTCCTGTTGTTCAAATTTGGTTGAAACTATTCTGTTGCAGAGTTGTCATAGAAGGCTGACTTATTTTCATTTGACAACATTATGAATTTGGGACGAAATAATCATAACAACTAAAAATACCGCAAAACTAGAAAGGCAACATTTTATAATTAATCAATTTACTGTACACGGAAAGCCTAACAAGTGTCATCTGCTAAAAATAGTTACACTCACAGTCTTAATTATAATGAAAAGAATCCTAATGGTATAATTAACATTCTTGTGTTAACGATATGCATCCTGTCCTGTGTAGGTAATAATTAAATGGCACACCTGTGGATTTTTTCCTTCGGGCACTTCTGGCCTGCCCTGACCACTGATGGGGGCCTCTCCTTATTTAGACAGCCACTGAGTACCACTCAGATGTCCAATTTGAGAATCATGACAAATATTTTCTATTACAAGATCATTAATTACTATCTTCATTTGTGAACTGGTGCCACTTAAACAGTGTTTATTTCTCTCATCCTACACTTTTTGCCATATAGGTTGGTGCCCATTACTATTTCTGTAGCCCTTGGGCCACACAGTTTAGTGCAATCACTACAGCAGGGGGCTTCATCAACTACCATAATCTTTCATATAACAGCTACAAATTACAACACATAAATCATATAATAATATCGGGTGTATTTTGCAGCCAGTACTAGTAGGCACCCAAAGTGTGGGCAAGGAGGTTAAAAAAAACATTTTTAACCTCCTTGGTGTGGGTAAGGAGGCTGTTTAACGTGGTCGAGGCACCTCCTCGAGCACGGGACCCCCGTTTTACGTCCCTCCCGGAAGACAATTTCGTGGAAAGCTTCATGAGGCTACAGCAATCCGGACGTCCTTGGTTGGGGACTCCCATCCAAGCACTATCCGGACCGCGCGTTGCTTAACTTCCGAGATCGAGGGATCGGGTGTACCAACGCGCCACGTGGCAAGTGCTGAAATCATTACCATCATGACTTGTATTCATCTTATAAGCTCAGCATAGTTACAAGAATTGTCCTATAAATACTACATGTAGTACCACTAGTAGTCATTCCTTGCACACCTGAAGTTGGCTGAACATACTGTAAACTATACTTCTCACAGTATCAAACTTTAAAGGTCTAAGCTGTCCCAGACCAGGTGAGATGAGGGAAGTGGTTGATACACCTGGTAACCCGATCCTCAACTGCGTAACCAGACACTCTACTCCACCCGTATTTCCCACCCAAAGCTGATCTGAGTAAACTGTTGTGCGAGGAGCTTTGCTGCCACCCTCCCCTCCCCTTAACAAGGTCTTCTTTGTTCTCCAGAAAGGCTACAAGTATGGGAAACTGGATGGTGATGAATACTTTCATAATACAACTAGGTACAGATACTAAACAAAATTATCAGTATCTTGCTGTTCGAGTTAGATGGTATTTGTCATCCAGGGTCCCCAAAAAAACAGGCTGTAGCCCCAGGGAAAAATGAAATGAAACCTCAAAAAGCCTGTTGAAAAAGGAGATTTATTGCAGCAATGAATAACACTACAGCCTGGTATAAGAAACCATGTTATCTCAGATGACTCTAACTTGTAATTTTACTTTGCTCCTGACACAAGCTCAGTTATTCAGATTTTATTGAATCACACACAGTAAATCTGAAAATATTTACGGTGATTCGTCTTTCCTCTCTTAAGTGAAAATCACTTCCAAATGCATTTACATTGTACTATTGCATGTACACTTGACAACAATAATTGTTTCAAGTCTATGGTGTATGTTATTTATTATGAATTTGCAGTTAAGTCACCCCAAAATCTGTGGTACTACAATGTGAAAGTCTCCCAATCCACATACAGTACAGTCGACCAGTGAATTCCCCCTACTGTGTTACCCACACATCCCCCTGACCCTACCCAGGTTGGTGTCGGCTTACCAGGTATTTTGAGTACTTTCTCCTCAGGTGGAGCCAAAGACAAGGAGGTCTCTGTTTGGGGCAGGTTCTGTCTCAGGTGAGGCATGGCAGGGGAGGGAAAATATCATGGGAAGAGTGGGCTTCATCTGAAGGGGCGGGGCAACTAAGGCCCAATCTAGACACAGTTTTTACCGATATCTGTGGAGATGTCGGGAGGGATCTAGAACGTTGGGGACGGGACACCAGTGGCGCTTGCAGTCATAAACAGCTATATAGCCTAACGAGCCCGCTTTATAAGCTAATGAGCCCTCCTGAAGTCGGGACACATCTACACGCGCGCTGAAGCTGTCAGGGACCCCCGCTAAGCTATCGGGGACCCCTGCTAAGCTATCGTACGAATGGTCCGGACCTTTCGGGAGAAATTTTCCCGATATCTTTATGGCGATATTGCAGTTCCATCTAGACGCTGAAAAAAAGGTGTCGGCGAGAGGTTGTTGGCTCGCCGATATCGGGAAAAAACGTGTCTAGATCGTGCCTAACCCAGAAGTGTTCACTTCATATAGTTCCTTCAGAAGTAGCCCCCTGTTGTTGTGCTAACAGTAGGGGCATCTTCTCTGGATAGGTTTAAAGAACGCTTGCAGATCGATGTGCAAAAGTTAGGTGTGACGGGCACTTATGTGTAATATAACCAGCTGCTGCCGCGCGGCGTGCCTGCGAAGCTGGTGTGTTACGCCGAAGGGTAGTTATACCAGCTATATAGATACAGATACAGATAATATCAACTAATCAACTAATCTGCCATCCATCCATCCATCCATCCATCAATCAACCAACCTTTCCTAGGCATCATAGTCTGAAAGACTCTGATGCATACTGGCTATACACAGACAGTTCGGTGCAGCTTGTTGGCCATACTCCCTACATGCAGCGCTTATGGTATCATAGATTATACTGTGAGGCCTATGGGCTATATAGAAACCTGATATATTAGTAATTTAAGTTCGCAGGGATTCAATTTCACAAAAGTGGGAAAATGGATTTGACCTTTGAGTTCGCAGTAGTGCCATATACTAGTACTGTAGTCACACACTGCCATATAGGAAAATATTTGTGGTTTTGAGTTCACAGTGACGTGGCTTCTTCTTCTTCTTCTTCTTAGTGTTTAGGTGGCCACCATCAACTTGCTGATGTTTCTGCCACACTTAACAGAGGTTCTGGTACAGAAGGTTGTCTGTTGTAGTTGTGGCTACCAAAAAAATCGTGAACATAAAACTACCTTGAATGTTTCTGCACTTACAGTACTTACTAAATGGTGTGGGAAGAGCTTTTTTTAACCTAACAATAACCGATGGTACAGTGGACCTAACTTTAAACAGAAATCATCTTAAAATTTAGAATTTGTACAATTTTGTCCATCCCAACATGTTCAATGGAAACAGCATATATTCGTGAGCAATTTGCGGTCGAAAGAAACCCAGCTCAACGCCTAAAATAAACCTGATCTAATGAATCAGAACTGCCCGCCTGACCAACGATCATGTCCTATTTTAAAAGACGACACTAGAGGGGGGCGGGGGTAATGAGTTTCCGTAGACGTGACCTGGCGCGACCTCTCGGCAAAGATCAACAGTCGCACCGGCCTGCCAAAAATCAGAGGAATGCCCCCGAACCTGCCAAGGACAAGTCACCACCAGAACAGGCCTGATGGGACAACATGACAAGACTTCCAGTACCATCGGAACATTAATTGTTTGCTTCATGCTTGTGTTATTGCATTTTCATGCCCATTCTGTGCTACTAGTAATGTAGCTATAACATATAAATATAAATATCAAAAAGTATTCTTTCTTCTGCTCATGTTTCTTTTAGTTTAACCCAGTTTCTTGGTACATTGCTATGATTTATCATTTAACTTTTAAAGTATAAAATTATAGTTTTCCTGAATACTTTTTGAAATCTGTGATTTACTTTGATATACAAATAGATGAGTAAGGATTTGAGCCTGAATAAACTCGAAGCAATTTGACATGTATGCTGAACATATCACATGGACATGGATAAAATCTGACTGTTTTACTTTCCAAAATGTAGGACTTATTTATACAAATAGTATCTACTAGTATGTGTATAACATTATTATAATAGTAGTATTGTCTATTATCAAATGTTACTTGTATTATAGAAAGCATATGGAACTATCTACACAATGCTGACCTGATATTTTAATAGTAATCAATATTTCCATATCTGGAAAACACAAGTTGTCAACAGAATACCCCTATTGTACCATTTTTAAGACCAAATTTCATGGTACATTGCTATGTTTTGTCATTTAGAAATTATAGTTTTCCTGGATACTTTTTAAAAACTGTAATCTACTTTAATTTATAGCTGATTAAGCATTTGGGCCTAATTTTGCATACAAATGCGTGCAACATATTTTAGAGGTAACATTAGTAATACATGGATAAAAGTCTGACTGCTTTAGCTTAAAATCAAATCATCCAAAAGGTAGGACCTGTTTTACAAACAGTAGATTATGTACATAGTAGTATTGAAGTCTATGATCATTGGTATTTGTCTAATAGAAATCTTTACTGCTGTATACACAAGATAACAATATTTTCATTCAATATTTCCAAAGCTGAAAAACACCTGGCACAGTGATGTCATAGACATATGATTGGATCACATGATCTACATCAAACATGTTTCATTTTTGACTCCCCTAATAATAAAGAAAATCACATTTTGCAAGTTGGAACAACAAAAACACATTGTGCAAAGACTTTGCCACTGAATGCAAATTGTATGTAAATGGTAATTAACACAAATAAGTTATATCTGATATACTATATAGCAAGGAATTTGGACCATGGTTTTAACACTTTCTCTTCTTTTAATTGATTTCTCAAGAGTATAATGCTTAAACTTTTAAGTGCTAACGATCAATTTACTTAAGACTCTTCATTAGAGGGGGCGTGGCACCGTAACCTTAAGTACACGTGAAAATGAAGGAAGTCGAGCGACACTAAATTTTAATATTGACTCGTGAAAGCAACGTACAGGTGGGAAATAGGATTTCGGTAAACAGTCGTAGCAAAGGAGTTTTAAAACAATTAATTGTACTTTAACAGAACATCACTGTGTGATAATCCAAACATCAAACAGGAGTACAGGAAATGCCTTTTACGGTATGAACCCAACAGGGTTCTCCCCAGAGGGTGGAATAAGGGAGGCCCTCCACTATACTCTCAGCCAGCTCCACTATACTATTTTTCAAATTTAGTGTGTTTCTTCCCTATTTTCCCTAAAATTACTGACAATTCACAGATTTTTGTGCCAAGTGGCATCACATTTCCAGTCAGCATTGTCTACAAAAACTTGTGAATGAGCAATGATCAAAACAATAGTCGTTTTGCCACTTCACAGCAAAGGAATCACAACAATATATTATACTTGTAGTATTTGACACCCTCTGTCATTGCAAAATGAACCCATTTTCATGAAAGTGCAGCGCGTTGGTGCGGGTTATTTTTGCCAGCCCCTCCACTATACTAAAAGATTCTGGGGAGAACCCTGCCCAACCAAAAGGAGTTGAACCAAGCATTTTAGTTTTTACCAACTACAAATCAGCTGGTGTCTGATCATGAGTACCGTGAATGAAAGTTAGACATCCAGGTAGATGTACCAAAAGCAGTTAGTCTAGCAACTGGATACAATTTTGGAAACGGTCAGACGTTTTGACTAGCATCTACTAGTTTTCCAAAGTCATATTTCCGAAATTGAGTGACTCTTTTTTGGCGTATCTGAGTGTCTACTTGTATCAGACCATTAATATTGAACTTTCTGATATCCGTGTATCTTACTGAAATGTATGTCACAGATCTATTTCTCTCTTCCTTTTCTGTAACAGAGGACCACACAGGCGAGGGAACATGTCGTGTTATTTGAAGCAACCGTGTCAACAAGAGTGTTTAAACAGCACACAAACAAGAAAGCACTAAAATAACAAACTAGCAAAAAAGGAAGCACACCCCTACACTGGGGGGATGGAAACACTTCTAAGAAAGAAGAAGACTCAAGTTTAAGAACGTTGCTATTTTCTTAAGACAAAAGAATTCCTTGTTTCAGACAACAATAGGTTGCACTGTGACATGACAAGAAGGAATGGCAAGCGAATCAGAGTAGAATTTGCATGAGAACCCGTGCCTGTTTGAAATGAACACTTAGGGAGGGAAGCGCCAAAACCACATCCTGAATGAACAACTGGACATAGTCTGGACTTCAAAGTCTGCTTGTTTGATTGTTTGACAGTTTCCGTAACTTTAAACCACTCCGATTCCGCGGGCAAAAAAGAAATACCGTCTCACATTCAGAGCAGAAAATGTAAAACATACTACATACTGCAAACATGCAGGAAATGTTGTACTTGTTGTAGTAAAATTCAGTGGTTTTTAAAACATCCTAGGAATTTTCTGGGTGTTGGTGGTAGGTTTGATTTTATACAAGTCTTGGTTATAGTTGGATTTTCATGTTAGGTTAAAGTTAAACAGAAAATGTAAAATATACTAACTTTACATTCTGTTAGCGCAAACATGCAGCAAGAAGTTGTAGTAAAATTCAGAGGTTTTTAGACAGGGATCCTAGGAATTTTCTGGGTGTTGGTGGTAGGTTTGATTTTATACAAGTCTTGGTTATAGTTGGATTTTCATGTTAGGTTAAAGTTAAACAGAAAATGTAAAATATACTAACTTTACATTCTGTTAGCGCAAACATGCAGCAAGAAGTTGTAGTAAAATTCAGAGGTTTTTAGACAGGTATCCTAGGAATTTTCTGGGTGTTGGTGGTAGGTTTGATTTTATACAAGTCTTGGTTATAGTTGGATTTTCATGTTAGGTTAAAGTTAAACAGAAAATGTAAAATATACTAACTTTACATTCTGTTAGTGCAAACATGCAGCAAGAAGTTGTAGTAAAATTCAGAGGTTTTTAGACAGGGATCCTAGGAATTTTCAGGGTGTTGGTGGTAGGTTTGACTTCAGACAAGTCTTGGCTATAGTTGGATTTTTATGTTGGGTTAAACAGCAAGACAAGCGGTTTCTATTGGCACTGAGAACGAAAGGAAAACTTTGGCGGGTCCGAAAATATGGGGAGAGTCGCCAGAAACTTGGCACAGCGTCTTGTAATTATAAGACACAAAGTCTAGCCTTGACGACTTTTATTAAGACGCTGGAACGTCTTATAACTCTCCTTAGAACACTTCCACTTCCTAACCTTCAGGAAGACATGATCATGGTTCATCTTTTGTCGATAATTTGTCTAGAAAAGAAGGAAAACTCACCATTTTGTAAGGATCCGATCACTAAGAAGTCCTGCTCCGTGCTAGGTGCGAGGTTTGTGATAGAATGTCATATGACACGCGCGAGGGGCAGGGGTCAGATTACCGCGCGCTGATTGGTCCAGACTTCATCAAATGAAGGCTAGTCCAACTTATACGGTGGGGACTGAAAATTAAAATCGAAGAATTTTCGTTTAGTATTACAACAGATACAATGAAAAGGATATATATACATTAACATACATCGTTTTAATCAGGCCTAAACCTAGATGCTAATGTTTCAAACTGGTTTTGTTGATCTGAATATTAGGAAAACCTACCCCCTAGAGTTAGAGTGAACTCGCCGAAAGTCAACCTTTGACTTTTGACACCAGAAAGAAACACGGAAGTGGGAAAAAAGTTGCAGGTAAAAATTTAGGCTGCGCCTGTTTAAATAGTATAGAAAACGGGGCTTACGACAGGTGGATCATTTATGTATGTGGATTATAGAGTTGGACATCCATAATATTTTAAAGTTAGAGTGTTGAATTTGTGTTTATTCATGATTTAGTGTTTTGCACATGTGTCCTGGTCCAATGATTATGTAAGGATGATGTGGCACTTATGAAGTGGTAGCCGCAGAGTCGACTGTTGGCCTATTATCGCTTATACTACTAACGCTCCCGGCCAACAGTCGCAGACTTCAACATTGAACGGAATTAAAAAATCGCCGAATAAACCAGCCGCTGCACTAATCCTCGGATCTCTGGGTGTCCCTCACTTCCTAACAGCCTTACCTAGCCAGCCGGAGCGTTTTCCGGCTCAAAAACCCCCTTCGCAAGCCGCGCCGGGACTAAATGCACTCCGATCGCACTGTTTATACACACCGAGTGGCGGCCATATTGGAAATACCAGCTTAGCCGGCGCTCCGAATCAGCCGCGCGAATAAGAGACTACTTTTCTGATAAGCCATTCCTATGTGGGGAAAGTTGGGAAGTTCCCTGAAATTTCAAATAAACTATATTCAAGCAGAGTAACAAACTGGAAAGGGCCTTGGATATTCTTATATGAGTTCAACATGTTTTTTTTTTTTTTTCAAAACAAGTCACAAACATTAAAACATGAAACACTTTTGTCTCAAAATCACAATGGAATATTATCAAAAACATATTGAACTCATTGAAAAAATATCCAAGGCCCTTTCCAGTTTGTTATTCTGCTTGAATATAGTTTATTTGAAATTTCAGGGAACTTCCCAACTTTCCCCACATAGGAATGGCTTATCAGAAAAGTAGTCTCTTATTCGCGCGGCCGATTCGGAGCGCCAGCTAAGCTGGTAATTCCAATATGGCCGCCACTCGGTGTGTATAAACAGTGCGATCGGAGTGCATTTAGTCCCGGCGCGGCTAGCGAAGGGGGTTTTTGAGCCGGAAAACGCTCCGGCTGGCTAGGTAAGGCTGTTAGGAAGTGAGGGACACCCAGAGATCCGAGGATTAGTGCAGCGGCTGGTTTATTCGGCGATTTTTTAATTCCGTTCAATGTTGAAGTCTGCGACTGTTGGCCGGGAGCGTTAGTAGTATAAGCGATAATAGGCCAACAGTCGACTCTGCGGCTAATGAAGTGGTTGTATGTATAGGTAGTCTCCAAGCAGACCCAACGGTGCCTTAGAGATAGTATCAAAGCTGGCCAGGGACTTAGCATGGCACCAGGTGCCCGTTTGACTCCCTTAGCCGGCTATCTCCCTTTGGCCAGCTATACTCCTTTGCCAGCTTTAATATATTATCTCTAAGGCACCGATGGGTCTGCTTGGAGACTAGTATGTAGGTCCCGATTGGGGTGTGGGCAATGGTGATTTTTACTGCCTGAAAAAAAATCTCCTTGTTTTGAATCAATCTTCTTTGCCCTACTCAGATTCTTTACAATTGACAATGTTGTTGTTGTTGTTGTTGTTGTCCTCATTTAACGTCTATTATTTCGCTAGACGTGGTCTCTTGGTGCTGAAAGAAAAATTTTTCTGTGTCAGATAGAAACAGGAACCATGTTAAAGTTGTAAGACACCAACACACCAAATAAGGAGACTCATTAATACAATGCGTTCTGATCTATGTCAAAAGAATTATCTGGTGTAATCTCCAAGCAGATCCATGGTGGCGTAATATAGTATATATCCCACCGTAATCTCCAAGCAGATCCACGATTGCGTAATATAGTATCAAACCCACCGGTGCCCGTTTGACTTCCTCTGGCCAGCTATACTCCTTGGCCAGCTTTGATACTATCTTATGGCACTGTAGGATCTGCTTGGAGATTATATCTGATGGACTAAACTGAATGTAAAATGTTCCATATCCCTGTGTGGCATCTCTTCTAGCCTGTTACTCCCAGGGTTTGTGTGGGAACTAATGTAAGAATTAGGATTAGAAACAGACAGAAACAATATCCTGGCTCCCAGGATTCGAACCCGCGGCGAATCCGGGTCGCCAGATCACAACCCCCTGCACTAAACCGTAACGCCAAAAGGATCAGAGCCATTTGGCATGGTCTGTTTGGCGGTGCTTGAACCCCACTGTTATACAGATGACATTTTTTTTCAGTGAGTGTCAGATTTCTTTTGATACTGATGATATTAAACACAATTGTTTCAAGGAACAAAATTATTTCAGGATATAATATCATATATTTCTGCAGAAGCAGGTGCTGATATGGCTGCCACAGGGGAAACTGCAGCCATGGATGGAGCATCAGGGTCAAAGGGTCAAGGTCAGGAAAGGTTAGGGGTCAACTTTCAACTTCTATGTCTCTTTTTTATTGTGTTGGCCAGCTATCAAGTTTTCTGTGGTACATGTGTACACATACATAATTGCAGAAGTAAAATCAGCTTTGAATGTAAATGAAAACATGCTCATTCAAAATTTACCAATTGTTGCTTACCCAACATGTATGCTACGGAGAGGGTTGCTGTCTTTAGGATGGGACGTTAAGCTGTGGTCCACTGTTCATTGTGCTTGTCTTAAAGAGCTAGGGGGATTTCCCTGTACAATAACAAACCTGTAAATATTAAACATAGCATCTGCCATGACCTGAGTGGAAGACTGAGCTCTTGAGTCAGCTAAAACTGGATTGAGATCTTGTTTGATAACTTGTTATCACTAAATTACTTTCTAAATACGGACAATTCTATTTTTTTAATTCCAGCCATGAGGAAGAGCTGACATCAGCATCAGGTCTGCCCCCCTCCCAGAGGAAGCTGGTTCTGCTGATGACTCACCTCAACATCGCCATGTACAGCACTTGTTTCTGGATCCAACAGGGGGCACTGCCGGTATGAACTCTATATGTATATAGAAAGACTTGCAAAATTGCTTAGAAATCAAACAATACTTTGCACACTTCGTTGACATCCACTGGTTAACAACATTTCAAGGACAATTCATTCCCTACACCCTGATAAGATATAGACTGAGATTTACTTCCGGATGTTTTGAGTGACATCCATCACTCTTAGCTTCTTCAGTGTCACCAGGATGTCCTGGCAGAACTTGATATTATCAGGGCTATTTTACTGGTTACCAGGTAGTGGTGTGTCTTTAACTCCCATTATATATAGTCTTTTACATACACGCTGAGGCCACACCAATTTAATTTCTTGGTTCACGGATTCGCTCGCTCCTATTTTTTGGAAAAAAAATAAAAATAAAAATTACCACTCAGCAAATTTTCACCATTAATGAAACCATTCACCAACTTTCTGGTGTAGCAAATTGGCCTTTATATTATAAGCTCCTTAAAGTGTGGGTACAGGTGCTGTTACTGTACAAAAATAGTGTTTTTGTACTTTTTTCAAGCTGAAAAAATTTTTCTTTATGTTTTGGATTAGCCGTTACCTTTACCCCAACCATTTTACAATTTTTATTTTTATTTTTATTTTGCCCTCTCGCTCCATATTTTTTATGAAAAAATCCGTGAACCAAGAAATTAAATTGGTGTGGCCTGAGTGTTAAGAAGTAAAAGCAGTGGCTATCTGTACCATTTTTCAAGTATTTGGTATTACTCGGCCGGGTATATAAAGATTCTAATAATTCTAACAAATCTGTGTTTTTCTGCAGTACCTGACCAAGAAGCTAGGAGTGGATCCCGTGGTGTACGGTTACCTCCAGACGACCTTCGCGGTGGTGCAGTTGTGCGGCGGGCCGCTCTTCGGACGGTTTGTTTGTTTGTTTGTTTGTTTGTTTGTTTGTTTATTAGGATCTCCATTAGTTACATCAAACTATTATTCCTCTATAGCTACATCATGTCTCGAAATACTTTTCTCTGCAAATCTGCACAGGTGCAGGTAACATTTGAAATGACCTGCACCACACAACTTTTACATGCACCTCTCAGATTTAGGAAGTATTGATCATACTAAAATCTGTTCAGAAAACATTGCCATTATTTCTCCATATGCGGTAACTGTCAATACTAGTCATCATGAAACACACATAAACCCAGTACATGGACCAGTGCAGGTTAGGTGCAGGTAGACACCAGATATACCTGCACAGCTTTAATTTTACCTGCACTAATGTGCATATGCAGGTAGTATATCGAGCCGTGCACATCAATCCAAGAAAATACATTATAGTAAATTGCACATACAATGTCAATCAGTCAATTAGCGTCAGTCAATAACATCATTAAACATATCATATTATACGATACAATGAATTACACATCAATTGTCAATCAGGTTCGGCGATCTGTTCGGCACCCGGTCGGCGCTGGTGCTCGCCTTCTCTGCGGCTGCCATGTCCTATGGCCTTCTGGGAATGGCGGAGGGGATGCTGCTGCTGTTTCTGTCTCGACTCCCTTCGTTCCTCATGCACTCCATGCAAGGTGGGTGATTGACTTATGGTCACGGTAAAGCTTGCACAGTGATTTAAACTGTTGAAATTGTGTATAGAGAAGTTTTCGAATCTTGGCCGGGTCATACCTTTAAAAACGGTACAGACTTCTTTTTCTCCTGGAGTCTGGTGTGGACGTTTTAACTTGACGGCAACTGATAAAAGATTATGTTGCTATACATGTAGCTAATTAGTTTGATGAACATTAATGTGTTAACTTTCTTAAATCTCTCCTTTGCTTGTAGTAAATGTTACTTACTGACAAGAAAGGTGTAAAAAGAAACTATAACATTCAAATATCTGAACTAGACAAGATCAGGCAGAGGTTCAGGTCCAGCCCTGAACTTAAACCTCTGGAACTTAAAAACCTGGACCTGATTAATAGATACACCAAAGGCAAGTCTTTAGATAACTGAGAAATCACAGAAATGCCATCAAATATAACGCTTCTAAAATGCTTTCATTTATATTTAGTGTTGAACATGTTGAATGTTCTACCTGAAGTAAACCATGGCCCTGTGTATTTGTGTAATTTGCCAGGTGCCCAGATGATAGTGACGGACATCTCAGACGAGGGTAACCGTGCAGACGCTCTGGGGAAGCTGGGTCTCTCCTACGGCATCGGCATGATCGTGGGGCCGTTCTTAGGGGGACAGGTCACCAAGTACTTCAGGTCAGTTCTTAGGGTCACAGGTCACAGGTTAGTTCTTAGGGTCACAGGTCAGTTCTTAGGGTCACAGGTCAGTTCTTAGGGTCACAGGTCACCAAGTAATAAAGGTCAGTTCTTAGGGTCACAGGTCAGTTCTTAGGGTCACAGGTCACCAAGTACTAAAGGTCAGTTCTTAGGGTCACAGGTCAGTTCTTAGGGGGCAGGTCACCAAGTACTTCAGGTCAGTCCTTAAGGTCGCAGGTCATAGGTCAGTTCTTAGGGGGCAGTTGTACTTCAGGTGTGTTCCTAGGGGGGATGCTAGGGGTGGATCCACATAGATCAAGTTTCTGAACTTCTATTCAGCCTGTCAAACCAGTTTCATTGCGTACAACTTCTTCGGGGGATAGAGCCTTATTGACACAAGTTTGTGAAGCTCTCTCTCTCTTAGCCTGATTAAATCTCGCTTATAGCAGCCCGCCAAACATCCGCCGGCCCTCTATTTACTGGTTTCCATGGTAATGTGGGCTCAACCTTAATCCTGGCCTACCATTGGTGTTGAAACATTCCACAACAGTTTCCTCAGCTTATAGCTAGTGGAGCACAAACTCCGCGGGAGGGGCCAGTTACAGCCCTGGACAGCGGAGTTTGTGTTACACAGACTATCTCTCTCTGTTCATTCTGTTATATCTGACTCTTTCCCTCCTTCCATCCAGTGAACAACACTCTGCCTATCTAGCCATGGTGGGTTCCCTGGTCAGTATAGTGCTGGTGGTGCTGTTTATTCCTTTATATGTGACTCTTTCCTTCCCTCTCTCCAGTGAACAACACTCTGCCTACCTGGCCATGGCGGGTTCCCTGGTCAGTATAGTGCTGGTGGTGCTGTTTATTCCTTTATATGTGACTCTTTCCCTCTCTCCCTCCAGTGAACAACACTCTGCATACCTAGCCATGGCGGGTTCCCTGGTCAGTATAGTACTGGTGGTGCTGTTTATTCCTTTATATGTGACTCTTTCCCTCCTTCTCTCCAGTGAACAACACTCTGCCTACCTGGCCATGGCGGGTTCCCTGGTCAGTATAGTACTGGTGGTGCTGTTTATTCCTTTATATGTGACTCTTTCCTTCCTTCTCTCCAGTGAACAACACTCTGCATACCTAGCCATGGCAGGTTCCCTGGTCAGTATAGTACTGGTGGTGCTGTTTATTCCTTTATATGTGACTCTTTCCCTCCCTCTCTCCAGTGAACAACACTCTGCCTACCTGGCCATGGCAGGTTCCCTGGTAGTATAGAACTGGCGGAGCTGTTTATTCCTTTATATGTGACTCTTTCCCTCCTTCTCTCCAGTGAACAACACTCTGCCTACCTGGTCATGGCGGGTTCCCTGGTCAGTATAGTACTGGCGGTGCTGTTTATTCCTTTATATGGGACTCTTTCCTTCCTTCTCTCCAGTGAACAACACTCTGCATACCTAGCCATGGCGGGTTCCCTGGATCAGTATAGTACTGGAGGTGCTGTTTATTCCTTTATATGAGACTCTTTCCCTCCCTCTCTCCAGTGAACAACACTCTGCCTACCTGGCCATGGCAGGTTCCCTGGTCAGTATAGTACTGGTGGTGCTGTTTATTCCTTTATATGTGACTCTTTCCCTCCTTCTCTCCAGTGAACAACACTCTGCCTACCTGGCCATGGCAGGTTCCCTGGTCAGTATAGTACTGGTGGTGCTGTTTATTCCTTTATATGTGACTCTTTCCCTCCTTCTCTCCAGTGAACAACACTCTGCCTACCTGGCCATGGCGGGTTCCCTGGTCAGTATAGTTCTGGTGGCGCTGTTTATTCCTTTATATGTGACTCTTTCCCTCCCTCCCTCCAGTGAACAACACTCAGCCTACCTTGCCATGGCGGGTTCCCTGGTCAGTATAGTACTGGTGGTGCTGTTTATTCCTTTATATCTGACTCTTTCCCTCCCTCTCTCCAGTGAACAACACTCTGCCTACTTGGCCATGGCAGGTTCCCTGGTCAGTATAGTCCTGGTGGTGCTGTTTATTCCTTCTAACACCAAGGCTGGGAAAAAGGACTCAGATTCCAAGAAGGAGGGTAAGTTTCAATTCTTACAAATTACTATTACAGTGCGTCAATAAAGGGTAGACATGCCAGAAAACAGTCACTCATGACAAGCAACGGGACATTACAGGGTTCTAGTCAGTGCATTTTAGCGTAGTGGGCCCCTACGCTAAAATTTGTGACCACTACGCTAAAATAAGGGCCACTACGCTAATTTTCAACTAGTGTAGTGGTGTTTTGGTATCATTTGCTTGTTCAACAAATGAATGTCTTATCAATGTCTGCACAATGAAAAATGGTGATATGACCCTTAAAACTGACCAGAAAATCCTACAATTTACATGTGATGTTAACAAAGTGCCAACTTTTAAAAAGTCTACATTTTCAAAGTCTCATCGTGGAAGGGCCAAGACCCCCCTTCCACACCATTCCCACTACGCTAAAATGAAATCCTGGCTAGAACCCTGGACATGATTTTGGAAATGTTCAGATGTTTCAGACACTATTCACAGACACTGACTGTCCAGTAAAGACATTTATGATGTCCGAAACAGGGCTTTAGCCAGCTCGAATTTTTTTTCCGTCAGCTAATTACAATCGTCGCGAAAACCGCAAAAATCAATTAGAAGGACTGAACTGAGACCTTGAAAAACGGGTTTTAATGAGATTATCGTATGCGAAAGGGCGCTGACACACATTGTCAACAATCATAACAATAGCAAAACAAACAGTGTGTAGCTTTCCGACCGTGGACAGCGTCCCCAAGCCGCCTGTAGCTTCCACCAAGAATTTTTGTCCGTCAAGGTTGATGGATTGGTTTGAAAATTTTTCCATCAGACGCAGCAAATTTCCGTCAATTGACGGAAAAACGGACGCTGGCTAGACCCCTGGTCCGAAATGTCTGACCATTTCCAGAATCATATCCAGTTGCTTGAGGAACTATGACACGTATTACAGTGAATAGACATGCTGTTGCATGATGGGAATGCCCCCTAGTGAACATACAAGGCACCGCACCCATGTATTCAGAAATTTCAGGTTTTCTCTCATCTTTGCAGCTAATAAGACAGGCCACACACATTTAGGAGTTGCATGAATGCAATCAACAGTCTTTTGCACCTCTCTACATTTTGATTTAATTTTTCCTTTTCAGATTCTGGTCCATCGAGTGTGTTTGATGTGAAAGCCATTGCCAAACTCCTTACCATTCCCGTAGCTGCTTATCTTCTTCTGGTAAGTCTCTCTGACAGTATGACATCAACTGTAATAATTCTGCTGAGCACCTTAAGACAGAAAAAAAGCAGTGAACCTACTGAGAAGTACTAAATGTAAAGTCTTCATTCAATTCATTCAATCTACATCTACATCTACGTAATACTGGGCAATGCCCCTCGCGGGACTTTGTGCCCAGGGGAGTGAGGATGCCCTAGCAAACCGGTGGTGGTGAGACAAAAATAGTGAAAAAAAAAAAAAAAAAAAAGTATTCATTCAACAGACAAAAATAACAGTGCTGTGCTGTACAAGTTGCTAGGGCATAGTTCGGTCTTACAGCTGGGTAGAGCTAGGGTAGCCATAATACAATGGCTACCCCGGCTTTGAAGTGTGCTACGGAGGTGGTATGTATCAGATTTTCAGGCAGGCTATTCCACTCTATGACTGTCCGGGGGAAGTAACTTGCCCTGTATGTTTCGGTTTTGCATGTTAAGGTGTGGAAACGTTGGTTGTGACCTCTTGTAATGTTGTTGTTTTGTGTAAGTATGCTGTGGATAGGTATTGCAATGAGGTTGTTGACTGCCTTGTACATTAGTGTAAGTCGTGCTTGTTGTCTTCTTTGTGCTAGGGTCGCCCATCCAAGTGATTGTTGTAGTGATGTATTGCTGGTGGATTGTTTGTAGTTGCCTGTAACAAACCTGGCAGCCCTACGCTGTACTGATTCCAGCTTCTCCTCAAGGCTGTTTGTTTGTGCGTGTTTTAGTTTGTGGGGGTCCCAGACTGAAGAACAGTATTCTAACTTAGGGCGGACTATGGAAGTGTAAGCCTTAGCTCTTACCTCTTTACTTGCCCCCCTTAAGTTGCGTCGGACAAACCCCAAGGTGCTGTTGGCTTTGGCTGTAATGTCATTGATATGTGGCTTCCACCTAAGATTGTGGGTGAGAATGACACCTAAGTACGGATGCTGGCTGTTACAGTTGAGTGGTTCGTTAAACATTGTATACAAAAAATCATGTGAGCTTCTGGACTTGTGGATGTGCAAGATGGAACATTTTTTTACATTAAAGCGCAACTGCCAAGTGTTAGACTACATACAAAGATTATCTAGGTCAGTTTGGAGGGCATAATGGTCTTCGTCACGGACTATGGGGCGGTAAACGAGACAGTCATCAGCAAATAGTCTGATTTGGGATGTTATGTCTTTGTTGATATCATTTATGTAAATCAAAAAAAGTAATGGCCCTAGCACCGTTCCCTGAGGTACTCCGGATCTTACTCTGACAGGACCAGACTTTTCCCCATCGATCACCACTTGTTGCTGACGGTCCAGTAGCCAGTTTTGTACCCAGGTGAGTGTTCGCCCCCTGATCCCGTGAAAGTGTAACTTATGCAGCATCCTGTGGTGCGGAACGCTGTCGAATGCCTTCGAAAAATCCAAAATAGCCATATCTATTTGCTGCCCTATGTCAAACCAAGACGTTAGGTCGTGTAGCGTCAGTAATCCCCAAGGTATGCACACTTCAGATATCCAGGTGGTCAAGACATTGTTTGAAAAGCCTCCATAACACAATTTTTTGTGACAGTCTTACACTTACAGTTCCTACTGGGCATTATGAGAGTTGACTTTAGACTGTGAGGCAATTTACCAATAAAAACATAATGTATTTGCTTGTCAAATGTTTTCATTTGGAGCTCTTCTAGAATACTAATTGAATCACATGTACATGTGTTTCATTGGATGGATTATTGTATATCTTGGATTGATATAAGATGAAATATTATTCAAAAGGATACTAAATTTGTACATTTTTTGGTACAGTTGCAAAACTTTTGAATTCTTTTTCATTTATATCTTTATTCCTTTCTCCTTACAAACAAACATTGTTGCCCAACTATTATGATATATTATATAAACTATAATCATTAAAGGCTTAGCCATTCACTATGATGATACATTAGAAATTTTAAAAATTCTTAATTTTCTCCTGCCCCTCTAAGATGGGAACCATGTTGGGGACCCGCCTGGATATTTTAGTTGGATGGATAAATTCTATATCTTGGATTGATAGAAGATGAGATGTTAATTGTATAAATTTTTCTGTTGAAAGTTTTCATTCATCTTCTCACGCCACTCCCAGGTGCGAACCATAGTGGGGACCCCCCTGGGGATTTTCCAGTCCATGTTCAGCGTGATAGCCATGGACCGGTTCAACATCGGTCCGGAGGAGAATGGTTACCTCATGTCATATATCGGCATGTCTAATATGGTAAGTGTGATATAACATAATATACCACATTACGTCATTCACCCTTCATGGTATTATTACAGCCAGTAGCTGTTTTCCAAGACTTAAAGCACACAGTCACACAGTAATTTACTATTCAACATTCCATACTCATGTTTAAAATAGACAACATAATATCAGAGTCCATACTCTAAAGGGATGTGCCTTAAAACACCAATCCTCACTAGATAGTTTTAAACAACACTTTCAGTTAGGTTACATATACTGGTGTGACAGGTTGTTACTAATAGGTACTAGTATATATTACCAGCTGCTGCTGTGCCTGTATACATGCATGCTACTGGAAAGGATCGCTGTTCTAAAGACGGACATTAACTTGTGGTCCACTGTGCACAATGCTACTACGAATTGTTACATGTACATGACACCTGTCTTCTCTGTCATGACCAGATGTTGTGAGTTTGAATCCTGACTATCTTTTTTTCAGGTAATGATGGGTTTAGGAGTTGGGATCCTAACGAAGCGTTATAACGAAGGCTTACTGCTGAAGTGGGCCATCTACATGTTTACCTTCGGCTACCTGCTCCTGGTGGGTTACAGGATTTTTTTTTTCTATTTTGCTTTTGGAGAGGCGAAGACAATGTGGCACTGCACTAAGTGACAATGTAGCAACATTGGGGGCACGGCGGGTATCGAACTCAGGACCTCTAGATTCCAAGCTGAATGCTCTACGTTATTTTTTACAGTTTATTTTTTTAAGAGTTTTGCTCAGGCACTGAGCTACACTCACTGCAGCAGCATCTCTTCTCCCTTAGTCAGAAACATCATGCTTTGTTCAGTATGACTACCTGACTCAATAGCCAAAGCAGGGGTATACTAGGCTGCTCGGGAAATACCCTTAGGCTACCCCTATTTAGCCAGATTGCTGTGGAATCCTTTTGATGTGTGTTATCTATGTGTGTATGTTATTATCAGTATGTGGGTAGGCCAACATTGCTGTCTGAAGATGGATCCAGTGGTGGAGTGACAAGATACAATGATGATGAGTATGTGCATGGGTAGGGGTTAAGAAAACAAAGGTCAAGTTTGATTATTGTTCTTCCTAGCATCTTTGTACACTAATGCAGCATTCTGTTTTTGATGTCTTATCTTATTTTGTTTCCTGTCACCAGGCCGGAGCTAACGTGACCTGGCACATCTATGTGACTGTGATTCCGCTGACGATCGGAGGGACGATCATGAACACTGTCATCAGTAGCACCCTCACTAAGGTGGTGCCACCGGACAGTACAGGTAAACAAACAAACAAACAAACAAACACTGTCATCAGTAGAACCCTCACTAAGGTGGTGCCACCGGACAGTACAGGTAAACAAACAAACAAACAAACAAACACTGTCATCAGTAGAACCCTCACTAAGGTGGTGCCACCGGACAGTACAGGTAAACAAACAAACAAACAAACAAACAAACACTGTCATCAGTAGCACCCTCACGAAGGTGGTGCCACCGGACAGTACAGGTAAACAAACAAACAAACAAACAAACACTGTCATCAGTAGCACCCTCACGAAGGTGGTGCCACCGGACAGTACAGGTAAACAAACAAACAAACAAACAAACACTGTCATCAGTAGCACCCTCACGAAGGTGGTGCCACCGGACAGTACAGGTAAACAAACAAACAAACAAACAAACACAACCAGTTAATCTCACCTGCTGATGTTTCAGACTTCTTCCTCAGAGCAATGGACCGATCCCGGAGCCCCGCCCCCTGTTCGATCATGTTCTATTTCGAACACCTCCGTCAAAAACAGCGCTTGTCGGACAGAACTGGCCGCCGCTGCTGTTTAGCTGATAATAACGACTGACTTCGGTTTAGCTCCTTTGACCCTGAAATCCTCTCAGACCGGGCCGAAAAAGAATGCGCTGACTTCTTTGTTGAAGGCTACATCCACTGGGTACA
Organism: Branchiostoma floridae; assembly: GCF_000003815.2. Classification (NCBI taxonomy): domain Eukaryota; kingdom Metazoa; phylum Chordata; class Leptocardii; order Amphioxiformes; family Branchiostomatidae; genus Branchiostoma; species Branchiostoma floridae. The sequence goes on from NC_049995.1 coordinate 17,649,712, forward strand.
GTCTTCTGAGGAGGGGGCTAGTATAGTTGTGGTACGGGCGTTATAATTTCCGTCAAAGCGGAAGCGGGAGGCACCGCAAATCTTTACCTTGTTGGTGGGCAGAAGTGTCCGGTTTCTGACGTATGATCGATGCAGGTGAAAACCAGTGTACATCTATCTGTAACTGGGTTTCTACTGTGTTTGTTGCATGTATAACAGCTGCATGCATTCTCCTGATAAAAGTGAAATCAAGAAGAAAGCAGCTCAGGCACTCATGGAGAGGGAGCTTGAACTACGCACCAACTAATGGGACACTTCTACAAAGTCTGCCAGTGCAGAGTCCCGTGTCTTTATACATACCCTGCACTACACGTGTATACTGCCCACCAACATTGTAATGCTATGCAGTGGCTCTCGCTCCCACAATACCTATACTCGTTGGGTGTAGTCTTCAACAAAGAATTGCATAGCATAGCATTTTTCTTTGGCCATTTCTGTTCAACTGGGGCTGTTTTTGACGGAGGTGTTCGAAATAGAATAGGGGGTTCCACATTGTTCTATTTGTTCGATATGACGTTCGATCGGGATCGGTCCATTATTTGGCTGGTGCAATAATGCGAAGTTGGAATTCCGTGCAGTTACATTGTAACAGAAGTGTGCATTAATCCATTGTGCAATCAACTGGCTTCTACTGTAACCACGTTATGCCACAAAAGCACCACCTACATCGGCTACAAATTGCGGCAAAAAGCAGAACTCCTGACCAATAAGTAGCTCTGAGGAAATCAATGCCTGTCAGCATGTGGTGATACCTGGTTCCCTAGCTGTGTAAAGAAAACTCCAATGTCCTATGATCTACAATAATCTCTGTTATGTACTTTATCTGACGGTCCCTTGCCTCTTCCCTTGTGACCTCAATGAAAAGTGGCCTGCGGGCTGATTTGAGCTTTCACTGCTAAACAAAGGGTTCAAACACACAAAATGATTTTCAGATTTAGTTTACTATATTTTCTTTGTTCCTCCATATATAGGCACGATGTTGGGCCTGAGCATGGCGAGTAACTCCATCATCCGAACCATGTCCCCCACCGTGGGGGGTCTCATGCTCGGGTACGCGGGTTACCCGTCCTTCGGTGTCCTGGGCTTCGTGGTGAACACCCTGCTGTCTGTTTACATGGTGTTCTCACAGACACATGCTAAGGTGGTCGCTGCTGTCGAGAAGCAAAGTGCCAGGAAGGAGAGCTGATAATCATGGACACAAAGGCTATTCAATTTGGAAGCTACCATGCATGATGGTATCTGTATCATTCTGTAGTTATAAAAACTATCCCTGAAAATTGTAAGGTAACATGTAATGTACAACACTGGCTTGCCATGCTAATGATAGTCATATAGCCTGGGTACCATCGTAGTAGTTCTCTCCAAAGTTTATTGTACACATTGTAATTCTCTGCTATTCCGTCTGGGGACTTTGACATCTCTAACATGTGGTGTGAGGTTTTCGTTCTTCGGTATCTTGGGGTTCATGGTGACACCCTGCTGTCGGTGTACATGGTGTTCTCACAGACACATGCTAAGGTGGTCGCTGCTGTCGAGAAGCAAAGTGCCAGAAAGGAGAGCTGATAATCATGGACACAAAGGCTTAGAGACTGGCTAGTATTCAATTTGGAAGCTACCATGCATGATGGTATCTGTATCATTCTGTAGTTATAAAAACTGTCCCTGGAAATTGAATTGTAAGGTTAACATGTAATGTACAACACTGGCTTACCATGCTAATAATAGTCATATAGCCTGGGTACCATCTTGGTAGTAGTTCACTCCAAATTTTATTATACACAACGTACTTCTCTGCTATTCCGCTGTTCTGCCTCTCTGCTATTCCATCTGGGGACTTTGACATCTCTAACATGTGAGGTATCCGTCCTTCGGTATCCTGGGTTTGTGGTGAACACCCTCCTGTCTGTGTACATGGTGTTCTCACAGACCCACGCTAAGGTGGTGGCTGCTGTCGAGAAGCATTGCCAGGAAGGAGAGCTGATAGTGAAGAGAACTAGACTGGAAAATTACAAGGTGATAACAATACATGGCTTGCTATGCTATACCTGCTTATGTGAGTCATTATGATAAACTTTAAGGAAGGAGAGCTGATAGCTGAGAACTAGCCCTGAAAATTACAAGGTGATAGTTACACATGGCTAAGCTCAGTTCAATAGTCGAAGGACAGGGAAATTGCAGGAGAATTTCACACCATATAGAAGAGGAGATATCTCCTGTGTGTAAAATGCCTTTTTCCCCAGTGTAAAATGCTATCATTTCTTGGGTCTGTTAATGGAATACCTCAATATACTAGTATTTATGTTGCTTTAGTGTCCTCAGGGTCCTATAGTTTAAAAGTTAAATTTATATTCTGGCTATATCTATATATATGTGGTGATACCTTTATATATCTGCAGGGTAACCTAATAGTATGTTCATTACATTTATATCCCAGTAAACATTGTATTTAGGGATTTCAAGTCGACAAACACCGATGAACTGGTTTCAAATTGCAATGTTTTTAAAATGTTGCCATTTGAAACTGTCAACTTGAAATCCTTTATTGTGTTGGATACAACCGACATTTGTTTGATATCCAAGAACTTGATAAGTAATGGAATGCCGAAAATGGCTGTATTACAGCTGTCAAACATAGTATAGAGGGACATCAAACCTGTATGGGCAAATGGTATTCAAGTTGTGCAGAAATCTGTATATTTGGTCAATGATGTACAGTGTAGAAGAATGTAATATGGTATGCGTTGAGTCTAGAACTGAAATATTCTATGTATTATTACAAGGAACCAAGTTGTACAACACTGACTTAAAACAACAAAATAATGTACAATGGGCATGTAATAACTTGTGTCTCTAGATGTGATTCTAATGATGTAAAAAGTGTACGTGTATCTAGAAAGTATTATGAGCAAGCATGAAATTAAACTTTATTCAAAATTTGTTATATCATTCACAAATTTTGAATATAAACTGTATGTTTGAAAGACTTCACATTGCTGGGAATCTCAGATTACCTATTCCACTTTGTATATTGGTATCGAATTGTAAATGTAAACATTTCAAATTATATCTGCCAATGATAACAATGTTGTGGAACAGAGCAATATGGTGATATTCAACAAGTATGATAGGCTGTGTAAAGGAACATTGGAAACTGGTTTAATGAATTAGTTTTCAATTCTCAGACAGTATATTGTGCAATTATCATAAATAATTCGATAATGTACAAGTAAAGAAAATGCATGGATACTTAAGCATTATTGTTTCATATGCCATTGTCATATATGTACATGAAGTTGTAAGATATTCCATACTTGCAATTGCAAAAACAATACATTCCCATAGATGGTGTTTTTTTAAACATGCATGTCTTAAATTACTTGTATCAATACTCAAATTCTGACAAAAAATTTGAACACATGACAGAAAGCTTCAACATACAAACAAGATTTACATTTGAGTGACATTTACAATCCCATAAGTTAGTGACTTTGACATGTTAGCCGCAGTTTTTTTCTAGTCAGATGTACTGTCTTGTTTTCAATTATTCTGCCATTGTATCCTTGACAAGTGACACTGAGGAACAGTTGTGGATGTGATTCAAACGTCCTGAAGTGAATATCTTACCACAATAATGTTACATATTCAGTGTCACAGAATTAATTGAAGGCAATGAACAGATATCAGGTATTTGTGGGAAGCATCTGTCGTCATGCCAAGTTAAGCTGACTTACTGCCCAATGTTACATTCAATTTGTATATCATGCATTTACCTGCAAAAGGCAATGGTGATTAAGTGAATATTACGGTGGTGACTTTTGTTTTTTCTTTTTACTTTTCCGTATGACCTGATCAGTGACAAGAGTGCTGTCGTCATAAGAGTATTTCTTTACTTTGTGTGTCACCGCAACCACTCTGTCCTCTCGCTGGTCAAAGTGGAAATTTTCACCTTTGTCAGAGAGGGGTTCTCCAAGGCTGACTCCATTCTGTTTTACTTTACATTTTCGGCAACTCAAGGAGGTCAGATACGTTTCTAAGGTGTCCATAAAGTTTGTAAGGCATGTCATGTTCAACCCTTTATGAGCAATGGAACAATTCACAAGTTTTGACATATTCTGCAGATGGTTCCATAATGTCAGTGTTTCCCCAAAGTAAGTACCACACTTAAGAAGAGCTTTCATGGATGGGCTTACACGCGAGCAGTTCCAAGAAACAAAGGGATTTCCACCGATCTTTTCTATATTTAGACGTTTACTTCCGTAGTCATTTATGGTTTTCAAGAAGTAATCTTTCTTACCTTCAGCTATAAGCTTTAAACGTGCACTATATATATCGCTCTGCCTAATAGCGTGTTCACGAATGATTTCAAGATGATCTCTACGATAACATAGTAAGTGTAATTGGTTGATGACGCCTAGAAAATCCTGCCAAAGACGAACAATTTCTTCACTATCATCAGCACACAGTAACCATGATGAACCTTGTGTTACAAGCTTTTCAAGGTCTAAGACAGTCTTTATGAACTGATCAGTATCTGGGGGATCTTCTATCCACCATAACAGACTATTGGATGTTGCGATTATGGCATTTAAAACCTTTACTCCATTCCCATAGGCTTCAATATGAGAGTTGATGGTTAAAGCCGCTGACTGTGACTGATAGCATAAACTCACCAATATCTCTAACAGTTCAGGAAGCCATCTGGGGTCCAGCCTTTTCCACACGCCGCTAGCCTTAGAATTATTTTCTAGTGACGTGACAGCCTCTGAGAGAGTTGTGACATGACAGTCTGCTAAGGGAAAGGTGGGAGATTGACCCTGGTCTGCGAATTCTTTGGCTATGATATCATCAAGAAATTCTCGAAGAATATGAGAAAACACACTTAGCTTATGGGAAATCCTTACGTCTTGGTGTAGCTGTAAGACTGTGGATGGTGGAATAGAATGTGCCTTTTCTGCTTTCGTCTTTTGTGTACTTGTAAGAGACAAAACGCTTTTTAACACTCCCGGATCCCCCAAGAGATCAGGCCAGTCCTCACGAGCGAATTCCAGAATGTCAAACTCTTTACTCTCTCTGGGCAGCCCCAGCATCACTTCATAGTATCTATTGGTGCATGAAGACGTATCCATGGAGCGGTAGTACAAGAACAGTACTTTGATTACGACCTTGCTCACTCTTTGTATATCACTGCTGCACAATAGTAGAAATGACTGAATGTTCTCCATCTCATTGCAGGAAAACCTTACCGTCTTGTCAGTTGTTTGATCGTTGTACTTAACTTCATCACAACGGTGTTTACCAAGGCCAACTAATTCCTTCAACTGTTGGTAACGGTGTTTATGATTAAGTATGGCATCTGCAGCCGTTAGAACCAATCTATTAAGCCCTGCCCAGTACTTTTCTGGCTCGGCATTCGAGAGCATATTTGGAATAAAAAGATTTTTCAATTTGTCCAATGGCGTTTCAGCAATGTATCTCGAAACACCACAAAAGAAGGATGTGGGCAAAAGAGAAAAGTCGACGTTGTCCAATTTTCTATTTTGAAGAAGTCTCCCGTAAATTGAATTGATGGCATGATTTTGTAGTGAGTTCTTGACATAATGTTGATCACACGCAGCAGCTTCACTAGACGAGGGTTGCATGATTGTTAGCTCCTTTGCCTCCCAATATAGGTTATCAGCTATATCCACGAGCAATTCAACGGGAACATCACCGTTGAACAAACATGGCAACAGGGTGGTATTCAGAAATTTTACATGATCATGAAGGTGAAAGCACAGATCCTCGGTGACATTATGTTTGAATAACAGCAAAATTTCAGCATGAAGAAAAAAATAAGCCTCTTCACAAGCTCCCCATCGGCTGAAAAACTCAGCGGACTTATTCAAGAAAGAGGATGAACCTGTGACTGAGACATTCAGTTGGTACCTGTCTATATTCAGGGCCAGATAATGTACATGAGCCATCAGGAACTCTGCCTGGATCCTTTTTGTATCATTACTGTGCTTTAGTAACAGCGTTGAATATTTCATTGCGTTTTCTAGATGTGTGACTCTCGTAGATTCGTTCATGTGTGCCACAACAACCTCCTGTACTATCCTGTTCACACTGAAGGCACAAGGTTGGAAGGCATGGCAGGGCGACGCCAGCGAAAATTTCTCCAAGACTGAAACCATTTTCTTCGTATCTAACTTGTCTAACTTGCCAGAAGTATTAAATAGTCTTCTAAAGCCTTTGCTATCATATTTTGGGCATGGGATACAGTCTGGGCCCATGAAAGATGTCACATCTAAAAGTTTAGCGGCGTTGCTGGACAGTTGTGACAAGTATTGAAAAGTAATATCAAATACTCGTCTTATCTTTTTGCTAGAGACCTGTTCAACACCCGATTCATCTAGCAAGTCTACCTTCTCTGTGGCGTTGCCTCCAGTGTATTTATCATGATATTCTTTCACAGAGCAGCCAGTCTCTTCTATGTATGCAAACGCGAACTGCAAAGCCAGAGGGTGGTGTCCCAGGGATCGGCTCAGAAGTTTGATCTCTGTCCTTTCCTTTTCAATGCTGGGTCTGACCATTTTGTTAAACATTGCCTGGGCCTCAGTTTCACTAAAAGGAGGAAGATTTACCACTGGAATGCGCTCGTTACCCAGTCTTTGATATTCGTTAGAAGTCAATAGAACATTCATGTTTGCCTTTAACGTGTGAGGCAGTAGGGACTCCAGCTCTCCTGTGGTGTTTCTAACTGCCTCGTCAACAACCAATATCCAATCATGTGAACTTGTCAGATACCGTCTAAAGTGCATCTTCATATTCTTACAACTCAGATCATCTTTAAGTTGCAAAGAGTCACTAATGTAGGAGCTGTACTGACTGATACTGGCACACAGGTCGCCCTTACTCGCTAACCTGACCCAGAACACCCCACCAGGGTACCTCTCCGCACGCCTGTGCCCGTATTCGATGGCTACTGACGTCTTCCCGACACCGCCCAGACCCTTGATGAGGCAGGTCTGGTTCTCCTGAAGACAGGCGTCTATCCTGCTGAAGACGTCTTCTCGTCCTACAAATGACTTGAGACGACGAGGAAAGGCAGCTAAGAAGACTGGTTCTGCGGGATGATATGTTTTCTGTTTATATATAGATGTATTTACAAGTGAACAGTGTTTAATTAACTAGTTCTGGGTGTTGTATTGCTTGACCGATGTTGAAACTTTGTTCAATGCCGACGCAAAAATTAGTTTCAACCTCGGTCAGTTGCAAGCAATACACCACCCAGATTTACTTAGTTAAACGCTGTTCAGTATTAGTCTTAATTAAACTCTGTGAATTCTACTAGGCTGTTGAATGTGCACTGTATTTTTCAAAATAAGAACATGGAAACTCACCATGTGTTCTGGAACCGCAATAAAGCATGCACATCCATGTACAAATCACGAAACAGGTCACGAGAATGGCCAAGGCTCGTGCTCTGTTCGTTATCCATCTAGTGACATCTGCAAAACACAATTATAAAACTAGAGTTCGGCGACCTCATACCTCCATGAAAATTTAGAGCTTTCGTAAATTTCATGCAATTGACTAAGACATTAACATAATTTATGCATGGTGTTGTTCATCATTGACAAACGTACATATGTCACCATTATAAAATTCCCATTATTAATCATAAAGCGGTTTTGCAATTTTTACATAAATTATGCAAATAAGTTCCTCATTACCATATTTGGTATCTGCTTATATTCCACCTATCATAATTAACATGTGTTACATTTATTGAAGTCCAGTTATTGAAAACAATGAAATTATACAATTTACTCATTGATTATGCAAATTAAGTCCTCATTTGCATAACATGTATATCATTATGAACACCTTTGCCAAAGGTACCCGCATGCCTAACATGATGCCAATCCGTCAATCCTTTCTGCAGTTATCCTCTTTGGAATGTCTTGATAAAAACGCCCCTGCAGTTCCAAAATTAAATGTTAGGGGGCTGAAACTTGCCCCACTTTTCATTACACTGCAAGCTATCTACCAACCAAATTTCAAGACCATATCACTTCCAAGACAAGAGATACATAGAAAAAAACTGCTATGATAGAATATCCTCATTAATTATGCAAATGTACTTCTATTTTGCATAATTAGTATGTCATTTTGTACAACATTGTCTGAGGTATCTACATACCAAAAGTCATGAAAATCCGTTGTTCCCTTCTTGAGTAATCGTCTTCAGAAGTTTTTGACAAAAATGCCCCTGCTATCCCAAAACTAGACGCTAGGGGGCCCAAACTTATGTCATTCCTTTCCTGAGCACAAGAGCTATCTAACAATCAAAAATCGTGACCATAGCATGTTCAGAACACCGAGATAGCAAAACCAGAAGTTGCGCTGCAGTACCAAGGGGAGCTGTTAGGGGGCCCAAAATCTAATCATTTCCCGCTTTCATCACACACTACCAACACACCAAGTATGAAACCAATCCACCCAGCCGTTCTCGAGTTATCTTGTTTACACACACACACACACACACACACACACACACACACACACACACACACACACACACACACACACACACAGACAGACAAACGCTGGGTAAGATATAATCTCCATGACATTTCATGGAGGTAATTACAGTCTACTAGATAGACATTTGTTAGGTCTGGGTGAATTACTGTAGATTACAGTGAATTTAAGTAAATACAGTGTAGACATTTGTTAGGTCTGGGTGCATGTAGGTTTCAGAGAATAAGCAGGCTAAAGTTCCTCACCTTTGACACTTTGTCCTGTGCCTTTTGCAGCCGGGTATTGCTCTACTCCAAGTCCATCAACCTTCTCCATTGTCTCCTTCCCAGTCGTCTTCATCTCTTGGCCAGTAGTTTGCAACGAGTGCTGTGCTTTCTCCGTCCATACATGTAGCTCCTCAGCTGTGTGCCTTTCTTCAATGTCGATAAGAGCCTGTTGCAGAACCTGTAGAGTAGCATTTGTTCCATTTCTTTCTAGCCACCTTTCAAGCACTTCCCTGCACTTTTTATCAGGACCTTGCAGTGACTCTGTAGCTCGGATAGCCTCGATCTCACCTCGTTTGAAACCCACTTTCCTGGCCAAGTCATACCACTTATAGCTCACGTTCTTGATGACTTTGTCGAAATAATCCTCCATGTTAACTGCATGAAACAAGGTATGAAAACCAAAGCATTTTCAGGATAAATAAGACAACAACAAAAAATAGAGTTCGGCGACCTCATACCTCCATGAAAATTTAGAGCTTTCGTAAATTCCATGCAATTGGCTAAGGCATTAACATAATTTATGCATGGTGTTGTTCAATGTACACATGTCACAAATATAAAATTCCCATTATTAATCATAAAGCGGTTTCGCAATTTTTACATAAATTATGCAAATAAGTTCCTCATTACCATATTTGGTATCTGCTTATATTCCACCTAAAATGATTAACATGTGTTACATTCATTGAAGTCCAGTTATTGAAAACAATGGAATTATACAATTTCCGCATTAATTATGCAAATTAAGTCCTCATTTGCATAACATGTATATCATTATGAACGTCTTTGCCTAAGGTACCCGCATGCCTAATATGATGCCAATCCGTCAATCCTTTCTGCAGTTATCCTCTTTGGAATGTCTTGACAAAAATGCCCCTGCAGTTCCAAAATTAAACGTTAGGGGGCTGAAACTTTCTCCACTTTGCTACCACACTAAAAGCTATCTATCACCTAAATTTCAATACCATATCACGTCTAAGACAAGAGATACATAGAAAAAACTGCTATGATAGATTATTCTCATTAATTATGCAAATGTGGTCCTATTTTGCATAATTAGCATGTCATTTTGTACAACATTGTCTGAGGTACCTACATACCAAAAATCATGAAAGTCCGTTGTTCCCTTCTTGAGTTATAGTCTTCAGAAGTTTTTGACAAAAATGCCCCTGCTATCCCAAAACTGGTCGCTAGGGGGCTCAAACTTATCTCATTTATTCCTGAGCACAAGAGCTATCTAACAACCCAAAATCGTGACCATAGCTTCTTCAGAACACGAGATAGCAAACCCGGAAGTTGCACTGCAGTACCAAGGGAAGCCGCTAGGGGGCCCAAAATCTAATCATTTCCAGCTTTCATCACACACTACCAACACATTAAGTAGCCTCCTTCACCTGCGTCTCTAGGGCCTTGGCGAAAGTTCGCGATTTTTATCCGGGAATACGACGGGAAAGGAAAATATGCCGCTAGGATCATAGAGACGCCGGTGAAGGAGGCTACACACCAAGTATGAAACCAATCCACCCAGCCGTTCTTGAGTAATCTTGTTTACACACACACACACACACACACACACACACAAACGCTGGGTAAAATATAACCTCCATGACATTTCATGGAGGTAAATATAACCTCCATGACATTTCATGGAGGTAAATATAACCTCCATGACATTTCATGGAGATAAATATAAGTCATCATGAATTTTTTACTCCTTTTGCGTTGACAAGTCGTCTAATTACGTGCTGGTGAAACCAGATTATCATCATCATCATAATTAGCTCAGTGCTTTTTTCGTTCGATTCATACCTTTCATCAAGGCAGTCCAATGTCTCTCAGTCAATCCGAATCATAACTACTAGAGTTGTGCGACCTCCAGCGCAAATGTGATTTTTTTTTTGTTCCGCACACGCATTTACCTTCCGGACGCCTTCCGAGATCCCTTCTCCTTATCTCTCCCCTCACTACTGCGTTCTTCAGACGTTCCCGAGTCTTCAGTAGTTGCTGTACCAGATGGTCATACGGGACTTCCTTCAGGCTTTGGACAAAGTCGTCGAAACCATCGTAAGGTAAATCTGTATAGTGGTGGTATTAGAGCAATACATATATTTAAGAATTAGTAATTTCTACAAATAACCTACGTTATGTAGTGACCAGACATTCGGTCGACAAACAGGGAAATATTAGCCCGGTGCACAGCCCTATTCGACGCACCGCCGACAAATCAACCGTCCGCGCCAAACCAGCCATTTGCCCCAAGGTGTTTACTTACATGTAAGGCTGTCAGGTTACAGGCTATCTTAAGATCATCACAGGACAAAGTTAGCCACAAGTCTTCAAATTTAGTCAAGATATAGGGACAGACATATATTCCATTATCAAGTTTACCGTCAATGTAAACTCGCAAAATACGACATTTGGGTCATCGGAAGAATTAAGAACCGTACAAAATTGACATCTTATCTGACCGCTGCATGACGTAGGCTAAGTTCCTCTGCCTTATGAATTCTAAGTTACAAATGTTTTAGGTTGTGGCGTATAATGCACGGGTATTGAAAGCGCCCCCAGAGCTTGAAACCTTACCCATGAGCCTGTCCAGCAGCGCCCTTGCCCCGGAGTGTAGTCCCTCGGCCCTCGTCTTGGCCCGAATGAACCCTGGGTCCCCGTCCCGCCAGCGGACAGTGCTGTACCGCAGGGCCAACCCAGGGTCCATGTCACGGGCAATGTCGTCATAGCAGTCCTGCAAGGCCTGACGGTGGAGAGGGTCCATGGTGGCTATGGCCACTTCACAACACCGTCGTAGGGTTATCGTAGATTGGTCCTAACCCGAGTGGCTGCCCCCTTCTCCTTCAGCCATTTTGATCACTCAGCACTGAAACTAGCACGTCCAGCTGCAAGTGTACACAGAGGTCTTGAGACTCGCGATGTTGCTGTGTAATTCTTCGTTTGATCTGAAAAAAAACTTACTGCTGCTGTGTTCCTCACTTTTCAGGTCCAGTTTTTGACCAAAACTTCGCAAGTAATCAGAACGGCAAACTAGCTAGCAAAAAAAAGAGAAACTCTAGAACTGAGTCCCACGTACCACCATGAACACCAAACCATACAGGTTGAATACAGTATAGTTCATGTTTCACGGTCACAATATGGAGGCCTTGGTGCTTAGTTTCACCATGTTGCAAAGCCAAATAAAAATAAGTCTTTGTATTCGCAGCCGTCATTTTCTCCAGCAGAAAAATGATCTCCTCTGACTTTTGTCATATATAAAGGAGAACAACACCGTCACTAGGTGCTTCCACGCTACCTTTTGTCGATCGGTTGATGACGTCAGCGGGAATCCCCGTTGACGAAAAGTCCCGAAAACGTCATCGTCTATTACTGACAGGCGTCATTTGCATATACATGCACCTGTTCTTCGACCATACGAGTTTTCATCGCATTAGAGCCGTCCGCGACTTTAGACAATGCGCATATCAAAATACTTTGAATTCTTATTCCGTTCGTTGCTGAGGAAAGCGTTTTTTTTATTAGATTTCCAAATTAAGCACCACTTGTGTTGATACATAGCCTGTATGCAAACCTGTTAATGTTGAGGTCTCTTGTTTGTCCTCTTTGGACTGATAAACACAAACTAACGCAGAAAACATGAACAGATCTAGAGAACACGGACAGAAAACCCTTATGTCCCAGTAATAAATTACTTAAATACCTACATACTTTGGTCGAGCTCCCTCTTGAGCCAACTCTTGAAAAGTTGTCTCCACTCCTCCCTGTCTTTCATCAAGGACTGGATTTCCCTCCCATCACATATGTATATAGGTTGACTTTGGGTCTTCCCCGGCTTTTCCTCCCTTTTGTGGGCTCCCATAAAACTAGTTTGGATGATAGATGTCTGTGTGTCTGGCGTAGTGCGCAGATAGTTAGAACATATAAAATGCATTGACAAATGCATGAACGGTTTTCATTATACACAAGTCAATACCACACACAATAGCATGGCAAACCGAAGAGAACATTTTATTCAGAAAAGGCAAAATGACCTGTCAAACAAGGGATTTTTATGTGTTGTCCATTTTTCACTACATGATTTGAAAAATATTTGTCATAAGTCTCAAAGGTTGAAGTTTTCCCCTTAAGTCACAGCAATGAAATTCTATGCATGACATCCATGCATTGATTTTACCTGATTTTACGATAAAGAACAGTCAAGAAATCTTAAGAAATGTCATCCATAACATTTACTTGCTGTAGCCTTAGTTTGACTAAGTTTAAGACTGAGGAGCCCTTTTTACTCATGGTACAACGTTTCACCTTAGATGTTATGGATTTTTTGGGAATCAATCGGTCATGGACAATAAAAAATTTCCAACATTGTTTTGTCATCAGTTTCTTTCTACACTGTTTTGAAATTAATTAGTTTCTTCCCGATTGTGACATTTTAAAGGGTCGCCGAAGTTTAAACCAAAAGTCAACTCGATCTGCATGCAATCAACACAAAAATGTTTCTTTCAGACCACAGATAAGTGTTCTCCATGATATTGAAAAAAAATAATCTACACATCCATTGTATTACCATTGCAATGGCACCTTTGAGTTTACCTGCTTCATTCATTGATCTTTGTAGACTAGGATAAAATCAAAATAAACTACAAATAAATAATCATACTTTGCACCATATTCTGAGTATCATGATGAAATAGCACCAACATGCATCATTCCTCAACATGGCAGTCGTAAAACTAGTACATCAGATTTTTTCTGGAGTTGCTCTAGCCTGGTGACAATACCATCAGTTTTTGACAGTAATGCAGCAAATTGTATGTCAGAATACAGGATTACATACAGTCACTGAAAATATCATTTTTCTTAAAAGAAAACATTGAGCTGTCATCTTGATAGCATTCATTGTCATGTATTTCCTGTACAAAAAACAACTTGATGGACCTCAGATGTTGACAAGAATCTAAAGTATTAGCAAAACAAACTACAACAGGTCATTTTCTCTTTTAGAAATTCAACTTGTAAGATCTAGGACGACCTGAACTAACAGATATCACAGCAAACAAGATAATTGTACAATATCTAGAAAGACACCAACAATTTAGAAAATTTAATAATAAAACTTAAAGCCAGTTTCATCCCAAATGTTTGCTAAATATATAAAGTGTAGCCATTCATTTGAAAGATAATGCTCTCTACCTTGTAATTAAAACTTAAAAACTTAAAATTAAGAGACATTTCAATTTTAAGTTGATATGAATTTTAAGACTTAAGTCTTAAGAAACCAGTGTCAAAGACATTGACCCATCAGAAGAGGTCGTAGAAGTAGTCGAGCCCCTGCCCCAGCTCCCAGACGGAGATGCCGGTCCCCAGTTCCTGGGCAAGGTCCAGACGCGCCTGGATGGACTAGATACAAACAGGAGAAGTTATTCACAATGTACAATAGTTTCAGTGAGCTTTACATGGGAACTAGCTTCTCATGTAGTTCCAACCTGAGATCAAGGTTCGCTTGGGGTCTCATTACTAGGTCCAGACGGGCCGGGATTGACTGGTACAATAACAGGAGATGCTACAAAACATGTAATAGACTTCATGAATATAAACATATAGGTCCAGTTCCTGGGCCAGGTCCAGATGGGCCTGGATGGACTGGTACAAATGATAAAATTAAAAGTGATTAGCTCACATTATAGATATAGGCACAGAATCCATAGCCAACATTCTGCAAATTTCTCAAGATCATATTTCAATATCTGTTATTTCCCTTGTTAAAGAAACTAAAAGTTGACCTACTTTGAGAGTTGGGTAGTACACAAGATGCTTTGTTGTTCCATCTCTGAAAAACAAATTAAAACAAAACAGCAAAAATTAAAGAATGTAGAAGAAATTATTTCTATGATTTGCTATTGATGATAATGTTATATAAGGGTCGTTTTCATTGAAATGTCGAAAATGGTATTTTTTTGGTCGAAAAATAAATCAGCTTTATTTTCACTGAAAATTACTTGGTTGTTTGGGAAAATTCCTCTTTTAACCATAGCCAAAAAATGGCAACTTATTATTTTCAGTCCCATTGGTAATGCATTACAGGGCATGTAACAAACGTTACCGTTAACGTTTGTTACAACAGTAGACTTTACCCTGTTTTCTTCAAAAGGACTTACCTTATTGACTACATCATTTAGGTATAAGTGGATGTCCCAAGGGACATTTGAAAAGTAGGCAGCTTTTTTACACCAGGTCAAATAGAAAGCTTAGACAGCATCGAACAATGGTAACGTTTGCTACAGTCATTTCTGTACAACATATTGTTAAGCAAGGTGGGATACAAATGACAGTCAACAACCCTTTCTTGTTTCTTTAGAAACCCAGAAAAACTGTACAGCGTCACAAAAACGGCCATTTCTAGTCTTATATGTGGATAACATAACCGTGGCAACCATCGTACTAGTGGTGGTAACGTTTGTTACAGAATCTGGCGACAGGCATAAACCACCTCACACAGCCTCCAAGATCAGTGACAGGAGCGATCTAACGTGATCGAACAGAGGGCCTGGTCAGCTGGTTTCACCTGCCGAACAATCATTCTAGGAACTGAATTGTTACATTTTTGGCTACTATTTGAATTCTTCGTTTCTTCTCAGGCGACAGCCATTTTTTAGGGCGTTAAATCCCACCCGTGGCTATAATAATCTTCTAACCCATCAACATATACGAATGTTGTTGTGCATCTTTTGTAAAACATTACAGGGGTTGTGGAAAAATGAAGGAACCAGTGATGTTGTCTATAATTTGCTCCATATCAGGGCGTAAAGTCAGGGGACAGCATTTCGACATTTAAATGAGAACGAGCCATAAAAGAATTTGAATGTCAATATTATTAACAATTTTTTCCCCAAGAAAATTATGAAGAATAAGGCAAATGTGGCAGTGGAAATCGGTAGTCATGTTAGCCCAAAAATGAAACAGCATATAGTACACTTTCTTGTATGTTCACGGTCACTGTGAAAATGTGATACATATGCAGGGCTCGAAATTCATTTTTGGGATTAGGTGCACTGGTGCCAAAAATTTTTGGGTGCACTAGTTAAGTTTAAGTAGAATGTAAAAAAAAACTAATAACAAAACTTAGTTACAAGCTATCAAATTCTGAAACAAGTAACATGACAGACATTCTTATTATCTTTCTAACACATAGATGTCAAGAATATGATGTATACTAGTATACTTGATATCTTTCCATACATAAACCTAAAAAAAATATTTGGGTGCACCCTGTGCACCAACTGAAAAAAATTGGGTGCACAGTTCCAAATTTGGGTGCACCTGGGTGCACATGCACCCAGTATTTCGAGCCCTGCATATGTCAAATCATTTCGAATATTTTACATGCCACAGATAACTAACTACAAATTAGACATGGCACAGAATTAAGTAGCAAACCCACTTGTACTCAAACATGTGCTCCCCTGTATCCTCCTCCCATTTTAACTTGGGCTTGTACTGTGTCAGCAGGTCTATGTATCTGGAACATAACAAACACAATGGGTGAAGAATCTACAGTTATGTAAGTGGTGTGCTGGAAACAAACAAAATTGACTATAATTTATAAAAATAATGAATGTAATTGAGTACTTCATGTAATTGATTCTGTCTACATCGGCTTAAATGATGCCATAAACAAAGAAATAAAAAGGTCACAGAAAGAGTGACTATGTTTCTTGTAGAATTAACAATTGTTTCCACCAAACATTTCAAATTCCAATCATAGCAAATTTAGAATTTCTTTAGTAATAGTTCAACACTTTCTTCACCTGAAATTTACATGATTTCCATCATTCTATACATGTAAAACCATAAAATGTTTTTGTGATATCCTACAATGTAAACAAGTCTAGTAAGACAAGAGCATTACATGTGCTATTAGTAGTATAGATATCTGAGAACTGTTTTTTTAACACCTACTGGTTGCCTATGATTGGTCAGGACTGTAACATAACACCTACTGGTTGCCTATGATTGGTCAGGACTGTAACATAACACCTACTGGTTGCCTATGATTGGTCAGGACTGTAACATAACACCTACTGGTTGCCTATGATTGGTCCACCACCACCGCCCGTGAAGTCATTGCCATAGAAGTTCAATCCGAGGAGAATCTTGTGCCTGTGTTCCCCTTCTGGGTCCAGTATCAATACACAGGCCTTTACCCAGTCCAGGGGAGCGTTGGGTCCAGGTCTGGGGATGGGAGGTAAAACATGCTGTTAACAGTAAAAGTGTTAATAGTAACCCTACAAGACAGTAGGATCTTGTGTCTGTGTGAGCCTACTGGGTCCAGTATTAACACACAGGCTTTCACCCAGTCCAGGGGTGCATTAGGTCCAGGTCTGGGTATGGGAGGCATGACATAGTGTTATTTACAACAAGTGTTAAGGTCCAGTATCAGCACACAAGTCTTTATTTTATTTTATTTATTTTATTTTATTCATTTGCCAATGATACAACTCATTACACGGATCTGCCTAGGCAGCTTTGGGCTGGTAGCGGCAGATCCACAGAGGTTTGTTATTTGGAGTTTCCGTCTCCTAGGAGGACTTCCGACCAAGGATGCAAGGGGTTCCTCCTACCCCTGACTCATGTGTCATGGCGGGTGCGTCATGCCCGAACATGCCCCTATGGCCTTTCACCACCACAAAGGCCTGTCACTGCCACTAGCCGCAGCTATGTACTCATTTACACCTGAGTTAGGTGAGGAAAGTCGTGTAAAGTGCCTTTCCCAAGGGCACAAGATCGGTGACACAGCAAGCGGATTTGAACCCGGGACCTCTCGGGCCTGGGACCAACGCGCTCCCGATCGTGCCACGCGGTCCCACAGTCTTCACCCAGTCCAAAGGTGAATTGGTCCAGGTCTGGGGATTGGAAATATACGTTAAACATAGTGTTAACGAGTGTTAAGATCCAGGAACAGAACACAACCCAGGGGAGCGAATTAGGACCAGGTCTGAGTTTGGGAGACATAACATAGTGTTAACCTGGTGTTAACCCTACAAGACATAGTGTTAATGTTAACCTTAACTGTTTAGACTACATTAGACAGAGAGAAGCTGATTTGAAAATTAAGTACGTAATGACTGTAAACCTACCTGTGGGGGTTGGAGAAGTCATATGTCATGAGACTGAAGCCGTGTACCCAGGGGGCCAACTTCTGCAAGTCTTCCTTGTTAAAGACGTCCTGACTACCGGGGCTGGGGAGGAAAAAAAACAACAACACTGGAAATTCTGCTTCAGTACCAAGGACAGTCAGCAGGAGGACAAATATCATATTTGACCTTCATCTTGTCAAGACCTTTACCCACATACCAAACATCATTACAATCCAGCAAACAAAAATAGTTTTAAAGTAACAAAACTAGAAGTTCTGCTGCAGTACCAAGGACAGATGTAAGTAGTAAAGAATGAGCTGTGCAAGTCCTTACCCCATGGCGGGTGGAGGAATGACTTAATCAGATGTAAGTAGTAAAGAATGAGCAGAGTAAGTCCTTACCCCATGGCGGGTGGAGGAATGACTTAATCAGATGTAAGTAGTAAAGAATGAGCTGTGTAAGTCCTTACCCCATGGCAGGTGGAGGAATGACTTAATCAGATGTAAGTAGTAAAGAATGAGCTGTGTAAGTCCATACCCCATGGCGGGTGGAGGAATGACTTAATCAGATATAAGTAGTAAAGAATGAGCTGTGTAAGTCCTTACCCCATGGCAGGAGGAGGGATGACTTAATCAGATGTAAGTAGTAAGGAATGAGCTGTGTAAGCCCTTACCCCATGGCGGGTGGAGGGATGACTTCATCAGATGTAAGTAGTAAAGAATGAGCTGTGTAAGTCCTTACCCCATGGCGGGCGGAGGGATGACTTAATCAGATGTAAGTAGTAAAGAATGAGCTGTGTAAGTCCTTACCCCATGGTGGGTGGAGGAATGACTTAATCAGATGTAAGTAGTAAAGAATGAGCTGTGCAAGTCCTTACCCCATGGTGGGTGGAGGAATGACTTAATCAGATGTAAGTAGTAAAGAATGAGCTGTGTAAGTCCTTACCCCATGGTGGGTGGAGGAATGACTTAATCAGATGTAAGTAGTAAAGAATGAGCTGTGTAAGTCCTTACCCCATGGCAGGTGGAGAATTGACTTAATCAGATGTAAGTAGTAAAGAATGAGCTGTGTAAGTCTTTACCCCATGGCGGGCGGAGGAATGACTTAATCAGATGTAAGTAGTAAAGAATGAGCTGTGCAAGTCCTTACCCCATGGCAGGTGGAGGAATGACTTAATCAGATGTAAGTAGTAAAGAATGAGCTGTGTAAGTCCTTACCCCATGGTACTGAGGAGGGATGACTTAATCAGATGTAAGTAGTAAAGAATGAGCTGTGTAAGTCCTTACCCCATGGCAGGTGGAGGGATGACAGTGAGTAGTATAGAATGAGCTATGTAAGTCCTTACCCCATGGCGGGAGGAGGGATGACTTACTCAGATGTAAGTAGTAAAGAATGAGCTGTGTAAGTCCTTACCCCATGGCGGGTGGAGGAATGACTTAATCAGATATAAGTAGTAAAGAATGAGCTGTGCAAGTCCTTACCCCATGGCGGGTGGAGGAATGACTTAATCAGATGTAAGTAGTAAAGAATGAGCTGTATAAGAGGAATGACTTAATCAGATGTAAGTAGTAAAGAATGAGCTGTGTAAGTCCTTACCCCATGGCGGCAGGAGGAATGACTGAATCAGATGTAAGTAGTAAAGAATGAGCTGGATAAGTCCTTACCCCATGGCAGGTGGAGGAATGACTTAATCAGATGTAAGTAGTAAAGAATGAGCTGTGTAAGTCCTTATCCCATGGCGGCAGGAGGAATGACTTAATCAGATGTAAGTAGTAAAGAATGAGCTGTGTAAGTCCTTACCCCATGGCAGGTGGAGGAATGACTTAATCAGATGTAAGTAGTAAAGAATGAGCTGTGTAAGTCCTTACCCCATGGCGGGTGGAGGAATGACTTAATCAGATGTAAGTAGTAAAGAATGAGCTGTGTAAGTCCTTACTCCATGGCAGGTGGAGGAATGACTTAATCAGATGTAAGTAGTAAAGAATGAGCTGTTTAAGTCCTTACCCCATGGCAGGTGGAGGAATGACTTAATCAGATGTAAGTAGTAAAGAATGAGCTGTGTAAGTCCTTACCCCATGGCGGGTGGAGGGATGACTTAATCAGACATAAGTAGTAAAGAATGAGCTGTGTAAGTCCTTACCCCATGGCAGGTGGAGGGATGACTTAATCAGATGTAAGTAGTAAAGAATGAGCTGTGTAAGTCCTTACCCCATGGCAGGAGGAGAGATGACTTAATCAGATGTAAGTAGTAAAGAATGAGCTGTGTAAGTCCTTACCCCATGGTGGGTGGAGGGATGACTTAATCAGATATAAGTAGTAAAGAATGAGCTGGATAAGTCCTTACCCCATGGCGGGCGGAGGAATGACAGCGATCAGGATCAGGTTGTGCTCAGTGAAGGTTTGTCCCATGTGGGTGATCACGTGAGTAAGGTCCCTGCAGGAAAGAAACACAACTTTAGTCGATTCAATATCATCGTTGGTGACCTGGAGACCAAACGTGAGATTCTGCATGCATTTGGATTGAACAGATGTTTTTTTCTTAGTTTATCATTCTAAGAATTAAGGTCATCAATTGTACTGTTCAGTATAGACTAGTAGTGCTTGAAAGTTTGTTTGTTTTTTCTCATAGTTAAAAACAACAACTCTGAGGTTACCTTTTCTTTGTTCTGCCCAGTTGATTCCACAGCTCCAGAACGATGCCATCAAATTTACGCAACTGAAAAGAGACAAGTACAGTACAGATTTGAAACACATTGTATAGCACTACACCAACTACAAAATCATCATCATCTCAGCTGCGTTGCCCAAATCCATCCTCTCTATCCAGATCATAGCAATACTATAAAATCATACCATACTACAGACTGATCATGATGAGGCAAAACTGCAAATGTCTCAGAGACACAGACAAGGCCTTGCAAAGTGTTAAGGGTTCAATACAGTGGCTCAAGATATACATTTAAAACGTGTTGACTCTTAAAATGCTGAATTTGCGCTTTTGTTTGACAATGGGAATTATGCCAACCCTCATCCTGCTAACTTTTGAGACTTTGAGACTTTATTAGAAAATCCATTAGTGACGTAGCCTGGGTACCATCCGGATAGTAGTTCGCTCCTATGTTCACTTCTGCTATCCGTCTGGAGACGTGCGCATTCAAACCGTTTGGTGGTGACGCCAGTTGATGAGCGAATCAAGGAATGGGTTCTAGAGCACTCGTTCGATGACAACAGGCCGGCGCCCACATGCGCAAGCAAGGGGACGTGGGACTTTTCCGGTGTTGGAACACCGGTTCGAACGATCACATGAACCCATTCCATAATTCGCTCCTATGTGGGGACCAATCAGCGTCTGCGTCCAAAATTTGGACGATTCCAGACGTTGAGATGGTCCGCGTTCCCAGACGGAAACACAGAGAAGCGACTGTATATAGTGTATAATGAATGTCAGAGCTAGAAGCGACTGTATATAGTATATAATGAACGTCGGAGCGAACTACTTTCCGGATGGTACCCAGGCTATTAGTGACGTGCCCTAGGGCACACCACTAATCTTCCTGGACTTCATACATAGATAACATACATGTACATATGATGGTCAATATTTACAACATCAATTAAAAACAGTCATAGTATACTATATAAAATTACATAATACGCAAGTCATGGAACTGCCCAGATCATTTTTCCAGGCTGGAGACCAGGTCACAGAGACCAGTTTTGAAAGACCTTAATGATTGGGCGGACTGTAGTGCTATAGGTAGCCGATTCCACATTGATGTTGCTCTATACCTGAAAGTTCTTTTTAAGGAGTTTGTCCTAGGTTTCTCTAACTTGAAATTACTACCTGAAGCAAAGCGAGTACTGTAATTGTGCTGTTTCTTTTAAGGTAGTTGGTTATGGTTTGTTTGTTTGTTTGTTTGTTTGTTTGTTTATTTATTCGCACACAAGTATTACATTAAAACACAAAACGAAAACAATGGATAAAACAGGTGCAGGAGGAGGGAAAAAGCTTGTGAAGCTTATACTTAGCCCTCCTCCTTTAAACTAAACAAAATTGATTATGATATATAATAATAAAGTAAAGTAATACATAGAATAAGAATGATACAATAAGGATAAACAAGTAATTAATGGTATGAATTAACGATGAATGATAAAGTAACGTAATATGTAGATATGGTTATGGAGTTTATCAGCATGGAGAAGGTTAAAAGCTCACGTAACAGAACTTGACGACAGTCTCAATCATGTCTTCCACAGCATCCTCACTGGAGAACAGGTAGTGGTAGTCATGGACCGACCAGCCGTCAAACAACAGCCGGGGTACTGTGGGGCATAGGTCAGTGGTCAGAGGTTAGGGGAGAACAGGTAGTGGTAGTCATGGACCGACCAGCCATCAAATAATAGGGGGGATACTGTGGGGGCAGAGGTTAGAGGAGAACAGGTAATGGTAGTCATGGACCGACCAGCCGTCAAATAATAGCCGGGGTACTGTGGGGACAGAGGTCAGAGGTTAGGGGTCATAGACTGACAAGGTCAGAGGTTAGAAGTCCTGAACAGGTCAGGGGTCATAGATACTTAACAATCAGAGAGCAGTCATTAAATCACAGAGGAACAGAACTTAGAGGTGATGAACAGGCGAGGGGTCATGTGACTTGCCATCAAATAATAGATGAAAGATAGGTCAGAGGTCATGAAAAGGTCAAGAGTCATAAGCTGGTCATATAAAAAAGTACATAGTAATGGGGATTGTAGTTTAGGGGTTAGCTAGTACATAATGTTATACAAGGTTAGTACGGGTAAACTTCATAAATACCTGAACGGCTCATGTCTTTCCAGTACTAACATGTATGCAGGTGGTATTTTGAGCTAAGTTAACTAGTGGTACGAATTTAGTAAACAACTTTTTCTTTATTCTCACCCATTTTGACAGTTCTCCCTGAGACCTTCTTGACATCATTTATCCAGCCTGGAAAACAAAATGTAATATATTCAGCTTATTCATGTTCGTGACTTAAGAGTTCTCACAAAAATCTGCAAACATTCAACCACCCCCATCTTAACATTGGCATTTGTTCTTGTGCAATCAATTTTCAAAATGAGATTTACAAAATAGGTTACAGACATTATGATAGCATAAAAGAGCAAAACAAAGACAAACAGTTTAATAAAGATAAATAGAAGAAAGCCGACCTTGGTCGATGTCGTGAGCTCCTTCAACCTGGAAAATCTTAGCCGAGACTCTCCTCAGCTGCAGCCAGACTGGAGAAATCAGGCTGAATTTTCCTCCGAATATCTTAACAACGTCGTAACCATGGTTATTCCACTGTAAATTTGGGAAAACAACAAACATTTGTTTTCTCAATTTTATATTTTATAGTGTATCAAGATGAGGAGCAATCATTTTGGAAAAACATAACATGTGTGCTAATATGCAGATTTTTTTTTAAACTCTTTCATGACAATTCTACCTAACATTGGACCATTATTGGCATGACACATGTATGTAGATATTGTATATAGTTGCAGAAAAACAAAGATTATATTTTAGAGGTTGCTAAATTTTTACTTCAATCTTGAATTTTTTTTAAGGTTGACACTCAACATGTTAATCTCTATTGTATGCATGCCCACTACAGTCTGGAGAGTGCTTTGCAAAGTTAAGGCATCCTCAGACCACATATCATGTTTCAAATCCCTGCAGGATGTCGTCTAAGGTTACAGGATGCCCCACTTGTCATACACTTCACGACAGACAGGTGGCGCTCTTGACTGGCTTACAAGCCTGACTTTATTTTTTTGATTTGTACAACAGCCCCCTCACAAAAAAAACTGTAATGGTTACATCTTATCAATACACTCAGATAAAAAAAAAGGAAACTGGCAGATCTCTTGTTCAACTCCTTTATGTTATACCTGGGCCATGATCATGCCATGGATAATGTGTTTCCATAATGTACTGCAGCTATTAACAGTAACTTAATGTGAACAACAGAAGACCAAACGACACAAACTTCAAAACCTCTTACTCAGCACAAAACCAAAATAATGAGACAAATTCCTCCAGGGAGCAAGTGTGACCTACATTCCACCATTGCATACCAGAGATACATCTGGAACAGATTTAGGGGGGGGGGGACTTGCATACCCAGCATACTGTGGAGTACTAGCATTCTTGGAAAAATGTCTGTGCAATTCCTAGAATTTTTGCAGACTGAATACAATATATACCATTTGACGACTCCCCTGAGGCGTCGTCAATAATTAGACTGTACTTACAGGTGTGACATAGCCCAGCACAGTGCCAGGGAAGTTCTTGTTCTCCAGGGATGAGATGGAGTAGCGCGTGTGTTCTGTCAAGATGTCTTTAGTTTTGGGTTTCTCTGTCACAAGCTTCCTTTCAAGGACTGTCTCATCCGTGGGGAGGGGGGTGGCCTGGAAAAGAATTTAATTTACAGTCAATGATTGATGACTACACTGTACTGTTTATTTTTTTCTGGAACGATTGATGTCAACTTTTACAATTCTGCCAGGTGCCCATTGCCAGAGTGTTATGGAGACTTTCTAAAGACTGGCTTGAACACCTGGATATTTGAGGTGTGCATTATACCTCAGGGACTGCTGAATTGCTGCATAATAAAAAGATTAATATATTACAATTTTCTTTAATTTTGCACTCTTAGGCTCCCTGGCAGAATCAATTAAAAAAATGAATAAGTGTCAATTAGCTTTTTTTTTGCATTTTGAGGTAACAACAAAACATCATGTTCTTGATATATCGGATTAGTAATTTCAACAATAATTTTCTTGGCTAGCATTTGTATTAATTTTCTATTAGAAAGATATACAAACAGCAAATCTGTGATATCCTTCAGCAAAAGAAGATCTTCCAAAACATTTTTAAGGAGAAGGTTGTCTGTGTAACACAAACTCCACTGTCCAGGGCTGTAACTGGCCCCTTCTGCGGGCTGCTATAAGCGAGATTTAATCAGGCTAAAGAAAAAGGCATTCCAGAAGAACTTGTAATTAATATTTTTCTACAATTAAGTCTTTTCTACTGTGTTTTAAAAGAATGGTTCTCTATTACCAAACTTGACTCACCCCATTTTTCTTCTTCTCTTTCTTCTTGTCCTTCTTTTTGCCCTTTGACCTTGGCTGGATGGTTCCATCTGCTCCAGTCAGCAGCAGGAGTGCCAGCGCTAGAAGGAACAGCCGCCACACAACCAGCCTCATCTCTGCAACACTGTACATTTCAGGGGGAGAACAACTAATGTTATACATGGTGTACAAACTACATCAGTTAGCAGCAGGAGGGCCAGCGCTAGAAGGAACAGCCGCCACACAGCCAGCCTCATCTCTGGAACACTGTAGATGTCGGGGGAGAAGAACTAATGTCATACATGGTGTACAAACTGGGTGAATCTACAGCAGCAGGAGTGCCAGCGCTAACAGGAACAGCTGCCACACATCCGCCATCATCTCTGCAACACTGTCGGGCGATAGAAAAACTAAACCTGAAAATCCTGGATGGACATCAAGGTGTCTGTATCTGTACCTGTATCTATATAGCCGGTATAACCGCCCTTCGGCATAACACACCAGCTTCGCAGGCACGCGGTGCGGCAGCAGCTGGTTATATTACACTGTACGATCTGTCACACCTAACTTCTGCACATCTATCTGCCAAGGTGTGCAGTCTAACTAGGGTTAACCCGCTGAACAGAGCCGCATGGAAGCTTCAACCAGGTGTGAAGACTTAAGCCGACTGCTGCCGTACCCTGTGTCAGGCGTGCGGATCCCAGCAGCAGTATAACCATATACTGAATACTTGACTACAGTACTACTACTACTAACTACTACTATACTAAACACGATCTACAAGCTGATTTCTAAACTTTGTGGACGTACATGTACTATATGATGTACTGAACAGCCTAATATTTGTATTTTCAGTAAAATTATATTAATAATAAGTTTTATTGCAAATTCTTGCCCGTGGGCTAATTGCAGGTAACATAAAAGATTCAAACTAGTCTAATCTAGTCTAAAACTAGTGAAAGCTAACTCTAGATCCTGGGTTATATTACTGCTAAGTATCTAAAGCCAGAAAAGAACAAGAAGGAGTCATGGCTTCAAGTTACAAAGCTATAAGAGGGCCCCCATGGGGGGGTCCCGACAACGCTCTACGCTAAATTCTGGTGGCCGGCTACGTATTACGCTGAATTCAGGAAGCCTCTCTACGCTAAATTCGAAAGCTTCCCCACACATTATGTAGAAGTCATCACCGAGCGACTGAGCGTTTGTGTCAAAGATGGTATTTATGATACATAGAAGTAACAAAAGTTGAGTTAAAAGTAAGATTTCTAAAGCGGGGGTGCAATATTGCTCTACGCAAAAGGGCATGCAGGCCCCCGAAAAATGTGTGTGGGCAGTGGTAGCAGTGCACTGGCATGGTTTCTTACTTGGGACCATCAAAACAGATCGGGAGGTACAATTGTGTTAATAATTAATAGCACCTACGGGGTCAACTGGAGGACGCAAGTCAGGCCATACCTGAGAAAATATTACGAAAGAACGTATAAAGAAAAGTGGAGTATTGAGGTAATTTGAAACTTTATATCCATACAAACAAGGAGGTTATTGATAAAATAACCCTGACAAATGTGCAGCACATTTCGCAATCCCAGTGTCACAATCGTTAGTCGCTGAAAGATTTGACTCCGTCCATTACTATATAGTATAGACTATGACGAAGTGGAAATTATAGTGGTGGGAAATAGCTATGAGGGTCTGCATGCTCTTTTCCGTAAGGCATAGGCAGCCTATTTTTATTTCCCGTAACTCGTAGGGAAAACCAATTCTTATCTAGTACATAATTCGTAGCGAGGCGACCAAATTTAGCATAATTGCCTTCCTTGATTTAGCGTAATATGTAGGGGGTTCTTCTGAATTCGGCGTAAATCGTTGTCGGGACCCCCCAAGCAGACCCTCAGCTATTTGTGCAGAAAGTGAGAGCGCATTCCAACCGTGCTGACTGTGCGATCGGCGTGTTTGAACGGATGTTATTTGCTGCGGAGCTCCTCCCCAGTCAACAACCCAGACTACTGAGGATTCTACAGGAAGTCAAGGACTGGGGAGTGATCTAGCTGGTCCTTCTGTCCTTAAACCCCCTTTACAAATCAAGAATTTAGCTCGGCGCCGAGTTTGTCAGCGAGCTCCTAAATTACAAAGGAGGCATGACCCCTGATTTCTATTGAACAAATGGGCAGAGTTTCGATCGTCGGCATCAGGGGTCATACCTCCCTCGTAATTTAGAGCTTGCTGACAACTCGGCCGAGCTAAATTCTCGACTTGTAAAGGGGACTTTAAGCTGTCTTAGGCTGATGTCAAATTTCCAAACCGGGGCTCTGTCAGGCTGTTTGAGGAAACGAAAAATAGTAAATGTATACGGACCGTTCCTACCTGCTACTAGTACCTGCCAAGATATGGATCGTTCCATGCCATCGTTGTTACAAGTAATGACACAGTTTCTTCATCGTAAAAATATACGCAATGGCCACAACCTCTCCCTTTACTAGTACGTCTTTTGTAGTTTGGTGTCTTTTGTATCATACTTTTTGTCTTGTTGTCCGTAATAGCACATCTATCTTCCACTTAAGGTGGTAACGTGCGATGTACCTTTTTGGGGTTCGAGGTTGGATTTGCCACTGCCGATCAAACCTTGCGATGCGCTGCATGCTCCCAAATCCGTCGGATTCCGTACGATTTCGTACGGAGGTGGTACTTACCACTTACGAATCCCAAAAGATTGCCCACGTTTTGGCACGTAGACACCACACAGTTGCACGTACGGCTAGGATTTTATAATAGGGAGTCCAAACTTATTGGTGAGTCGCGGTGTGACTATTGTAGGGGGGTCTGAGGGCATCCACCTTCCATGGTGCAGAGTTTTTGATGATTTTAAGTTAAAAAAAGTGCATTCTTAGGTATCCCAAGAGGCAAAAATACTGTTCATGAGGTCACAGTAGAACACTGTGACCACAAATCACCTGGTAGCATTCCTGGTCAATCAGAATTTCATGCTTGTCGGACGATTTTCTCTGTAGTGTAAGGGCGTCCAGGGGCATCAAATTTCTTGTTATTCTAAGAAAAGTGCGTCCAGATGACGTGTTGATGCATGCCTGGCTAAAAGCCTGCTTAACCTGCTGCCCGGAGAGACATTTGGCTCAGCCACGTCCATCAGTTAATTACCTTTACATAACATGATGGGCTCGACCGAAAATTCTGTTTACAAAGACCTGTATGTAATCACATTCCATCCGTACATATGGTGACACCAATCTGTCAATGGTATAGCTAAGGGCACAACCCCCGCACGTGTTATTTGTCCGTACGTCTTCTTGGGAGGCCACTTCCGCCACGTGCACATTTTGTCTGAAAATGCGAGAAGGCATGGCAAGAGCAGGGAGGGTGTAAGTCTCAACGCACGTCACTCGCACGGTTGCGCAAGGTGTAATTATGTGGCCTGCACGCCACGCCTGGGAATGAGCAGTTGCGTGCCATCGTTTGTTGCGCAAGTGGTTAGTGCGATCTCTGTGCGATTGCCACGTTACCGTATGCAGGCCGTACTTACACGTGCTGCTGACGTATGGAAATCCTTACTCACTCGCATTGGCTGCACGGCGCACACGCGTTGCCTAACATCCCGCCCAAAAGCAGAGAAAGTTTTGTGTACACGTAAAGTGCTACGGCACTGTGCGTGCTCCCAAATCCGTTGGATTCCGTACGATTTCGTACGGAGGTAGTACTTACCACTTACGGATCCCAAAAGATTGCCCACATTTTGGCACGATTAAGCTATACGCACAATTCATCCATCGTGTTTTATGGTAAATTCCAGGGAGCTACAACGCATTACGTAAAAATAAAAGAGTCAATTACGCTCTATGCAAAATGCACCAATTACGCTCTACGAGTCTACGTCGAATTAAGTGAATTCCGTCTACGCTCTACGTAAAAATAAAACGGCCGATTACACTCTATGCAAAAGGGCATGCAAGCCCCCCTATAAGCCCAGAATTGGGGTGCATAAGAATTCGCTTTTCCCTAGAACTATTGCAGAGTAGGTTTATGAACGTTAGACATCCAGGTAAGCAATATTCAAATACAATTCAATCTCTACAACTGGATAAAAACGGATATTTATTTCCGGACATATGGTTTCCTTACTCACTCGCATTGCAACACAAAGGACAATAGTTTTTCCTATGGTGTTGTCTGACCATAGGAAGTATGCTAACTTGATTTGCATTTGTGTAACCTTTTGCATACGATCATAACGATTTAGTGGTTAAACCAGTTTTTCTAGTTAGCTGTACTGGTATTGAATTGTTCTGACTAGTTCATTCTTTCAAAGCTGAAGAAGAGTGATGGATGTCACTCGAAACGTCCGGAAATAAATATCCGTTTTTAACCAGTTGTAGAGATTAAATTGTATTTGAATATTGGAGAGCAGAAGTCGTTGCCACCAAGCAATGTAAGTTAGTCTGGAGCATCCTCATTTGAAGAAGAGAAGGCACGAGAAGGTTTGCCAAGCAGGACCAAAAATCCCAAACACACATATGCAAAGTACAGTGGAAGCCGCTTGATTGCACACCCAATTTGCCAGCAAATTCCGTGCAATTATCCGGCGTGTGCGATCATACGAAGTTACCCAGATGGACCGCACCGCCACGGGATTTGGGGATTCCGTGCATTTGACCGAAGTGTGCGTTTATCCGACATGCAATTAACTGGCTAAATTCACTGTACCAGAGTGCTAGCACCAGTGAGGACAGCAAACTAAGAAGTACCAAGCAGTAAAAGCCCAAGAGACCATGTCTAGTGGTGAAGTAAACGTTAAACAAGGACAACAACAACAAAAACAACATTAGATAAATTAAACAATGCTTACAGCTAGTTGCGAAGGTTAGGAGATACTTACGTAATGTAACCAGCTGCTGCCGTACCGCGTACCTGCGAAGCTCCCGGCTATACAGATACCGATACAGAACGAACTATTAAACCGTTATATATTGTTGCTAGGGGGAGGGGGGCGTTCCCCACTTCCGGGTCTGAGGCCAAATCCGGGATACATAAAGGGCTCTCCAAAACCCAAGCAGGCGTGTCAAGGCCTCTCTTCGTTTCAGAACCGTCCCACATCCTTTTCCGTGAACTCCTAACCGCTGAGAGTGGCTCTAGAGGGGAAGAAAGGAGAACAATATGGAGATACAGACCTGTGGGGCCCGGAACGCTGCTGCTGCAAGCCGCCATGTTGGCACTTCCCAAGATGCACCGGGCCGGCCGAAACTATTCGAATGTTCAACGTCACGAAGGTTCTTTATGTTAGTGTCTATCAGACTTGTAAATTGCCTCTGTGAAGGAAAAACCTCAGGTTTGCAATAGAAAACAAACCTGTATTGGCTTTGCTTCCGTACATGTACATGGGCGCCGCCATTTTGTTTCCCAAGGCTGTGGTGTATGATGTAACGTTATGTGGTGTCGTGGTTTTGATGTGTTAAAGTTTGACGTGGAAGGTTATGAGCGTGTTGTTGTTGTCTTGTTGGAAACTAGGTAACGGCAGTCACAACGATGAAGTTTTAAGTTTTGTGTGTTCGCACGATATCTTATTTAAAGATCCTTCTGATAGGTTTGTCATGAATGGTGCTATGTGGGCCATGCTAAAACAACAGGGCACCGTTGTAGTGAAATGTAACGTGACCTCCATTGCAATTGGCGATTCATTTACCCTATTCAAACTCTAACATAAACATGGGTGCATATTTCAATGAAATATTGTAATAATGGAAATGACTTTGACTTCCACATCTGAAAAATCTATGTGTTAGTCATTCTTGAAAAATCATTCACACATTGCCACAAGTATGAAACTCGTGTCATTTTCCACCTGGAAGTTAACGTTACAATTGAACTGATTCAGAATAACTTTTGCCAAAACAGATAAACTTCCAAGTTTTCCTTCTATCTGGTTCTTTTCACCAAAATAAGAAGAACTGCGTCCGAATCAATACTAGTGCTATCAGGGCGTCATATGAAGACGACCTTCACAGAAAAAATTTCTACAGATTATATTCAGATTACATCAGAAATAATTCGCTGTCTTTTTGCTTGATACGTAGACGTGTATTCTAAAAAAAATGGAGAAATAATACGTGTATGTTTTTTGCGGTGCATTCCTTTTATTGTATTTCTTGCATGCATAACCTCTGAATATCAAAATGTGCCATGCATACACATAGAGACGTGTCGCAATCATTTACGACAACTTTTAACAACTAAGTACTGGACCGTTATCAAGATCGTACAAAGACATTCATGGTTTTCTACGTCGCTTGTTTCAAAGTTTGGATTTTTTTTATCTGTAAGCTGGATTGTAACCACAAAACTACTGATATCATTGGATGGCACATCAGCACCATGGCAACCAAGCACCATGGCAAACAAGCACCATGGCAACCAAGCACCATGGCAACCATGAAATATTCAGGAGTTTTTATCACAAGTAAAACATATCCGCTATACAGTACAAATGAAACATGGTCTTCTAGGCGCAAAAAAAGGTAATTTATGAATGACATCATTCTATCTAAATATTACAAACTTTCCCCGGGAAAAGGGCATACACTAAATAAACTGTTGCATTTTGGACGGAATATAAACGCCTGATTTCATAAAACTTTTGGAGTATACAAGATGCAAAGACTTATACAAATGAATTTTACCTCAAGTTATATTGCCCTTTCTTTCTCATCTAAATCTGACAGGATTCAGTTTTCTATAATCCTTAAAAAATATGACTAATGTAGACTATTGAATATAAATACACTATTTTCCCCTCTTCTTTGCACATCATTCAATATAAAACTGCAGTCCTTGATATTTTACATCAACCCGTCACCAGTTCTCTTTTTTCCCTCTTAGTAAATTCCCATCATCTTGAGGTCCTTGACGACACCGCAGTTCACTTAGTTGTTTTGCAATTGGTGGCGTAGATGTTGAGTTTCAGATGAAAGTCGCAAGATGCCGTTGTGACCATAGCAGAAGGTGACGACAAGGAAGAATTGTTGGAAATTCATCCGGAGGGCTGTGAACCTACTGGATCTGTAAAAAGAAGAATTTAGATATAATAAAAACACGTAAACCTAGTAGAAGCTCTTTAAACAATTTAGTTACGTCTTTTCCTAGAAATAATAAGCAAAGTATTACAGCATGAGTTTGGCGGGTCATACTAAATTAAAAGGCACTTTTACTCAACCTGTTTTTTTTTCACCGGCATACATAAGCTGTTCAATACTCAAGTGTATGGAATTTCCGATAATGTTCACCCTCAAGAAGCCTGGATTTCCAGACTAGGCCGCCAAGAGCAAAGAGGTTACGGTATATCCTTGCTAAGAGAAAAATACAATACACAACTTCATCAATTATGCATGTTGTAGTATGAACAATACACAGCCCTTTGTACAATCATCTGGCCCTGTCACAACCCTTTGGCTGATATTCGTCATTCTGCGAAAGTTATTTTTAGATAGCCCAATGATAAGAATGCTCACAATACAAGCTGTTCAAAGACAACATGCTTAGTTTAGAATTTCCCTTTTCAGTAAGCCAATCTTTTGAAGTAGACTCCACTGTGGCAAGAAGCTAGTACGTGGCTTTTTTTGTTGCCATTCAAGAATAAAGTTGTCGGACTTGTCAATTATGTGTCTCACGGACCAAACTATGGCTTCCTGATCTGACAAACAGAGCGTGTCTAATTCAATAGGAAAAAAGCTTAAGAAACGTATTGTATAAAAAAATGAAGCTTTAAGTTCTAACGCAGTTGTATTGTTTGTCTTGTATGTGTACCTGGATTTCTAGTCTTTACCAATAAGCCTAAGAAAAGCTGCAGTTAATTGTACAAAAATAATAGGAATCCGCACAGGAACATACACAGATAAAAATAGGGGTGTAGTAAAGGTGGTATCTCACTGCACTTGGGGCACCGGTGCGGCACTGCAGGGTTCGAAGGATTACTCAACGAATAATGTGACATAAAGAAAAAAGTTCTTATATATACGTTTTGTGTATTTCTATACGTTTTGTGTATTTTGTTGTCTTCTAAGTCATACTTTTAAGTATTACACAATATCTAAATTATTAAAAAAAATGGCGAAAACAACACAGCAGTGCCGCAGTGAACGAACCCCGCAGTGTCACACCCGTGACCAAAGTGCAGTGAAATACCACCTTAATCTTGGGTAAATCAAGTTTTTTTCAGTACTTAAGCGAAGTTCTTTTACAGACGTCATCTTGAGTACGTCACAACTACACAAGGTTTAAATGAATGTTTCAGATGTATTCAGTTTGCCCTATGTTCAGGCACTTAAGCTACAGAAGTATTGGGCAGAGTAATTTGTTTGGGTATTTCAGCAGATTTTTTTACAGCCATCATTCAACTATACGAGTCTGAAAGGAATACCAGAGGTTCGTTTACTCATGGCGTTCTGTTCAGCATGGCATTCCGTGCGTTCTTCTGTTACCATGTATTAAGGGTGTCAAAGAAAAATGCTGGAAACTACAAGTGAAAAGGCTTCAGCATTAATTTGTTATCGTTTTGTTTGTGTGATTTCAAGATGTCACGGTTGGAACACTGATCTAACATAGGTTACGGCCTTCTTTATTGTTATCATGTGTTATTGGTGAAAACTACAAGTGAAAAGGTTTCAGTATTTGCTATCATTTTATCATGTATCGCTCGATGTACGATGTCAAAATGTCACGGTTGAAACTCTAATCTAGACTTCATCCTTCTTTGTTGACGTTCTGCTAGGTAGGATTAGGGTAATCGCCTTTTATGGTGTTTTTAGGTTTGACTTGAGTGGTGGGTGTGACGACAGTGGTAGTTACGTCATATTGTAGCTACGGTTAGTCTGGGTGCGTTCCTTTTGGGTTCACCGGGCATATTTACTCACTCACGGCATAGTTTGTCTCCCATGTAAAATATTTCAGAAATACATGCGCGCGTGCACACGTACAGAGACACACATACGTGAACACACGCACACACACACACAAACACACACACACAGACACTCACACACAATCAAACAAACAAACACACACACACACGAACACACACAGGTGCACACATCGCAACAGACGGCTTATCGTTTTCTGCAAAATAAAACTCTCGGCAAAATGACAACACCAGGGAGTTTAGTAGAATGTTTGCCCTGATACGATTCCGACACTTATGATCATTGATTCCAACTTAACGGCTTACAACAGCTTTAGCGTAAAGGATATAGCAACAAATCGATGGGTATCAAATGATTAGTTATTAGTTATTACTGGTGCCTGTAGTACGTTCTTTCAAAAATTATTGAAAAAGAAAGGGGAAAACAAAGGCTTCAAATCCAAACAAAACGTTGACAGGGAAAACATGGCGGAGTGCACACATACATGACACATCAAAAACACGGGGGACATTTCGCTGATTGGTTTGTAAGATTACAAAGCAATTACACACAGATGTATGCAAATCACATTGATTTAGACCTTAAGGCACGTACTATTATTACACATGTACACCTTAACAGCTTTTGTAAGTCACCGGTAGTCTCTGAAGTACCAGGCACCATAGGTCGTTGGGAAAACCGTAGAAATGGCACAAATAGGAGTACAGCCGCCGGCTAGGGAACAGCTTGCGACCTACGTAGTGAGGAAACGATTGTTCTAGCCGGCTGACTCCCCTAGTGTACTATGACTCTATTTGATTTGTCCAATTTCTACAATTAGACCACCGATCTACGAAGTCATCGGCCACATGTTGAAAGTGCAAACACAAAGCAAGAAGAACCACTCACGATCTTGATTAGAACGAAGTACGTTGCTATCGCCAACATCCCAAGCGTGACCAGAGTGATCTGGACGATCTTCCCGACTTCTTCACAAGTCACCTCCGTGGAGTCGGCGGGCGGTTGTGCCGGAGTCGGGGGGTTGTCGGGCCCGCTGTCGGGGAGAGGTTTGTTGATCTCGTACTTTCTAGACGCCATGTTGCTGCAGTGCCTGGCCTTGGTGAGGTGTGTTAGCCTCGGTCGCAGGCTTTCGGCGGGGCTTTTTGTTTATTCTACGCCTTGTTTGGTGTTATGGATTGTTGTCGATATGATGATAAACACACAGAGCTGTTCACATTACTTTCCACTTGCTCTAAAGACTTTGCTACTCTCTGTCCGATAGATAAATTCAAGTACATTCTGGGAGGCGATAATCCACATTGTGTACAAGTAGGCAAATATATCCACGATTATTTATACCGTAGAACCAATAGTGTAAATGGCATGCTAGACCCTTTATGTTGATGTATCCATACCTATAGATATCCATATATATGTGTTTAGTTGTACTGTAAGTAGTTGTTATACATGTAGACCTTACGAAAGTCGCTGTACTTTTGTCGTGTCAATAAAGATTGTATTGGTATTCAGACATACACAGCGCGTGTCCGTCTCGTAGGCAGCCGGACGTTGCTTAATGAAACAATTATAATTAATCTATTTATTAATTGCAGCAGTCTGTAATTGATGGATCTATGTGTTTTTATTTTTCATTTTTCTGCCTTCACCAGTGTGCAGACATACATGATGGTAGCACAGCGTGTATCCGTGTTATAAACGGACGTTGTCATTAATCAATTAATCAATTATGATTGATCTACTTATTATTTGCGACAGGCTATGTCATATTACTGATTGATAGATATATATTCAACATATCCGAGCGTATCATCATAACTTTATTGGAAGCACAAACATGTATAAAATTTGTGAAAATGGGCAAAAGAAGGAAAATTGGGTCACCTATATCCGTTGTTGTTAGAACTATGGTATCAGAAGATATCAAGTGAGCGGACGGTAGTTTCAAATTAAAACATTTTCACTAGTATGCAAAAAGTTGAAATGTTGTAGTTTAAACCGCCTTTTGAATTGATATATGTAAATACTCCGTCAAAACAACGGATATAGGTTACCCCGCGAATAAAGAACAACTACTGTTGTGAGTTTGAAGAAGAGACAGTACCAAAGCCCCCGCCCGGAGCCTGTGTTCCCGGCTAACAATAACATGTGTACACATCTTCAACGGATATAGGTTACCCCGCGGATAATTAAAGGTGAATTAGTGATAGTTTGAAGAAAATGCAGTACCAAAGCCCCCGCCCGGAGCCTGTGTTCCCAGCTAACACTAACATGTGTACACATCTTCACGCAGAATGCTTGTCTAGCGGGGTCACTTGGAGTGAAAAGGTGACGCCCACAAAGTAACCTTACTGGTGTAGACACAGTACTTATCTCCTAATACCCGCAGCATGACTGCGTGGGTAAAGCTAATACCCCCCTCACATTAGGCGAAAATCAATCGGACGTCGAGTCTGCGAGCTCTAAATTACGAGGAGGCATGACCCTGACGGGAAGGTGATAACTCTGCCATTTCTTCGTCGGCAGCAGGGTCATGCCTCCTCGTAATTTAGAGCTCGCAGACTCGTCGTCCAATCGATTTTCGCCTAATGTGAGAGGGGTATAAGGGCACAACCCACCGTACGTGCAAATACGTGCTGTCTACGTGCCAAAACGTGGGTAATCTTTTGTGATCCGTAAGTAGTAAGTATCGCCTCCGTACGAACTTGTAGGGAATACGACGGATTTTGGAGCACGCAGCCCTTAGCTTAAAGGCACAACCCACCGTACGTGCAAATACGTGCTGTCGACGTGCCAAAACGTGGGCAATCTTTTGGGATCCGTAAGTGGTAAGTACCGCCTCCGTACGAACTCGTAGGGAATCCGACGGATTTTGGAGCACGCAGCCCTTAGTTTAAGGGCACAACCCGCCGTATGTGCAATTTGTCCGTACGTTATTTTGGGGGAGGCCACGTCCGCCACGTAATTCTGAAAACGTTCAGGCTGTACAGCTAGGGCAGGCGCCTCGCCCGTACTGGCACGTACGGGGGGCGAATCCTCAGCCCGATGCCGATGGCACACAAAGTTTTGCTTGCACGTAAAGTTCTACCAAAAGCTCCTTGGTTCAACGGCGTGTCTGCGTGCTCCAAAATCTGTCGGATTCCCTCAGAGGTCGTACGGAGGCGGTACTCACCACTTACGGATCGCAGAAGATTGCCCACGTTTTGGCACGTAGACAGCACGTTGCACGTACGGCGGGTTGTACCCTTAGCTTTACCTGTGTGGACCAAGTACTTATCTCTTAATACAGGTGGCGGGACTGCATGGGGCAACAGTTGTGTAACAAAGTAGCTAAGGGATGTCTTAATAACCAGTGGTTGTCGTGGCAGGTTTACGTGTAGTTATAGATATCTTATTATGTATGTACTATGTATCTATTTTCATTACAAATATTGAGTGTGGCCCCTTGAAATTGATTGACTTCAATGCAAGGGAGCCCTTATACACAAACACAACAAATCAAGATACAAGAAACCCATTACTAAGATAGGGTTGTTATAGACGTATAATTTATGTTTTGTGATTTTGTAATCTGTATCGATATAGTCCATATAACCGCCCTTCGGCGTTACACACCAGCTTTAAGATAACATCAACTCTCATAATCCCTCCGGTCCGGGCGCTATATACTATGTACCGCCACATAAAAAAAAATTGTTACATAGGCCTTCTCAAGATTGTCTTGCACACCTAAATACCTAAATACTCAGGTTTACTGAAGCTACATTATATTGGCACATATCCTTAAATTACTTAGAATTATTAGACTAGATATAGAAGAGTTCTTTTACACAACCAATTTTTACTCAATTTGCTTACGTTTCTATGTCTCTCCAACACCTTCCTCAAAGCTTCTGACTGGAGTTCTGCTTCTCGCCGCTATATGTAGCCGATGTAGGTGGCGCTTTTGCAACGAGAACACAATCCAAAACTTGGCTCAGTTTGTATCCCATGTCAGTTGGGATTTGTGTCCTAGCATAACAATGTATATACGATATATATATATGATAAGTATTTAATTCCAGCTCAAAAAAGAACAAGAAACAGTCATGCCTTCAAATACCAGAGTTACCAACCTAGGATTGATGTGTTCAAAAATTCGTACTTTCCCAGAATTATTGTAGAGTGGAACTTATTATCACCAAGTACAGTAGGGGCATCTTCTCCTGGTAGTTTTAAAGAACACTTGCAGATAGGTGTGCAAAAGCTAGATGTGACGGGTCGTTTGGTGTAATATAACCAGCTGCTGCCGCGCCGCGTGCCTGCGAAGCAGTTGTGTTACGCCGAACGGCGGTTTTACCGGCTATATAGATACAGATACAGAAGCTGGTGTGTTACGCGGAAGGGCGGTTATACCGGCTATATAGATACAGATACAGAAGCTGGTGTGTTACGCTGAAGGGTGGTTATACCGGCTATATAGATACAGATACAGAAGCTGGTGTTTTACGCCGAAGGGCGGTTATACCGGCTATATAGATACAGATACAGAAGCTGGTGTTTTACGCCGAAGGGCGGTTATACCGGCTATATAGATACAGATACAGAAGCTGGTGTTTTACGCCGAAGGGCGGTTATACCGGCTATATAGATACAGATACAGAAGCTGGTGTTTTACGCCGAAGGGCGGTTATACCGGCTATATAGATACAGATACAGAAGCTGGTGTTTTACGCCGAAGGGCGGTTATATCGGCTATATAGATACAGATACAGAAGCTGGTGTTTTACGCCGAAGGGCGGTTATACCGGCTATATAGATACAGATACGTTTATTGCAAGTTCATGCCCGAGGGCTAATTGCAGGTACAAACAACATGTATAAGGAAAGTACAAAGGTGCTAAGAACTACATTCTATGACTATGTTGTGCTACTTAAGTGTACATTATGCTAGTTTTGTTGGTTTTGGCTAACAAAGGTCTAGCATAACAAAGTACCGCTCTGTTTATCCACCCTTACCAGCTCTGACCTGTTACATAATGTAACCCAACACCACAGGGTGTCTGCTACATTACTAGTAACCATGGTGACAGCTAGTCTCTACCAGACTCCGGATCGCTGGAAAATCGTAGAAATGGAACAAATAGAGAGGAATATAACCGGCCAGGGAACACTTCCGAACAGCTCGCGACGATCGCGTGCTGTTCCCTGGCCGGTTATATTCCTCTGGCCGGCTTACTCCTCTATTTGTTCCATTTCTACGATTTTTGCAGCGATCCGGAGTCTGGTAGAGACTAGGTGACAGCCGTCTTGACCAGGTCATTGACCTTATATTATTTGTTTGAATCATTAGAAGAAGACGAATTCTACCAAAACAACTAATTTGTTTCACTTCCATAATGAAAAAAAAAAAATTGCTTCACGTATGTTATAGCGGGTAAGCGTGATCGTGAAAATTTCTGTTTTGAATCGCCCACAAATTATAACCGGCTTTGGTTTGGTGTAGTGATTTGATACAGATCCCCATTAGTGACTGATATGATACGCTTTTGTATCATGAAATTGTTATTGTGACCCCTCTGAACTTTAAGAGTGTAAAAGTGCGGATGAGACTAAGCCAAGACCTTTTCGATGTGACCGGAAAAAGCGTTACACAAGGACAGAGTAGAAAGCTCAAATCGCCGGACTAAATGTCACAGCAAAAAAGCATAACAAGATTCAAGTAGTGGAGATTCATCGCCATCTTTCTTAGTTATGCTTTTTACACACACACACACACACACATACACACACACGCATACACATACACACGCGGCGGAAAAAGACACACACACACAGACACACATACACACACACACACGCGCACGCACATGCACACAGACACACACACACACACACACACACACACACACACACACACACATACACGCAAACACACATACACATACACACGCGCATATACACGCACACACACGCGCGAGCGCACACACACACACACACACATACAAATACACGCGCGCACACACACACACGTGCGCGCACACATACACACGTGCGCAGACACACGTGCGCGCGCGCACACACACAACTCACTCACTCACGCACACATAGCCACACACAAGCACACATGAATTTTATCCTTGTATGCCTTTGTGTTGTAATAGAGATTACCAATTTGTACTATGATTACAACCAACACAAATGCGAACCAATGAGCGCACACACACACAAGAAAACACATTCTCCACTGTATGCTTGACAAAATCTATAAAGTCTACAAACACTAATGACCATTTCCTGACAAATCAGGTCAATCCCATCACTAAAACGAGTGGATAATCTTCTATCTATCATCAGCCACGTCTGGGGACACCTGCACACGTCACGGTTACCTAGCAACGGTCAGTAGGGACTTCGCGTCCATGCGGATGACATTCCGCTGACGTATTTTCGCCGGAAGGTCAGCTTTTGACAGAAGGACACGTCGTGAGATGAGATTTCTGCAGAACGAAGGGTCACTGATAATTCATAGCGATTCAAATCTATAAGGTTAATGACCCGTGTTTTTTTTTTCTCTTAGAAAAGTAAGATGGCAAAATTTTTAAAATAAGCCCAACACACTCATCGAAAATAATTAGACTGCTTCCGTCAGGTGTGCTCGGTAGAGTAAGTCAATATGGTCTTAAGATGTACGAAAAGAAAGTACGAGTATTAAGTTAAAGGACTTTGAACTCATTGAGTACAAGTGTTGGAAAAGTTCAAAATTTTCTATTACCTATTTTTTCTTGTTTTAAACCTAATAGCTTCACAGTCTTTATCTTCGTTAAAACAGCGGTATTGTTTTTGTCTTCTTTCTCTATTTGCTTTGATGTGTGCATGTTTGCTAAAGCTGGCCTAGGTCAAAATTATGGCCGGCCGTGTGGCATGCACACGAAAATGCACAATCATCAACTTTGAGTACGTTTTCGCTGATTGCAAGCTGAACAGGTGGCGTCTTAATCTTCGCTTTGTCGACGTTAAGGTTGTATCTCACTGCACTTGGGGCGCCGGTGCGGCACTGCGGGGTTCGAAGATCACTCAACGAATTTCAGACATAAAGAAACAAGTTTTCTTACGTTTTGTGTATTTTGTTGTCTTCTAATTCAAACTTCTACGTATGACTTAGAGGACTTAACTAGATAGATAGATAGACATAGATAGATAGATATAGATAGATAGATATACTCGTATATATATATATATATTTATATATATATATATACATACAATTTTCACAATTCTTTTCACAATTGCCAAAGTCGTCTTTTCACAGAATCCGTTTGTTCTCTTTATGAAACGCGACGATGCGACAGGATTGGACATTATTGAGGTCAGCGATGACGTCATGACTAATTGACCACGAAGCCAGCCGCGCTCCGGCCTGACACAGGAGATTTGAAGGACGTGTTTCGCGTCTCCAGACAATTATGATCTTTTAGTTTCCAGGAAAATATCTAGGTCGAAATTTTCTCGGAAAGGAACTCAAATTCGAAGATTGAACATTCTCCGTGTGTGCTTTTTCAATACACAAATTCGACCCAAGCTTGCACCTATCTTTGCACCAGGTACGACTGAAACTGGAAATAATGTCGACAGCAACCAACGATTGATAGCGAAGCCGCGGACATCACATCTAGAACAACCCCAGGTACGAACATCGTTTACTCAACATTTCATTATTATCACCATTGTATCTCTCTCTCCTTCACTCACTCTCTCTCTATCTCTGTCTCTCTCTCTCCCTCTCTCTGTCTCTGCTCCACTCTCTCTCTCTTTCACTCTCCTCATCTCTCTCCTCCACTCTATCTCTCCTCCACTCTATCTCTACCTCTCTCTCTCTCCTCCACCCTCTCTCTCTGTCGCTCTCTCTCTCTCTCTCTGTCTCTTTCTCACTGTCTCTCCCTCTCTCTTTCCCCCTCTCTCCCTCTCCCTCCTCCTCCCCCTCTCCCTCTCTCTCCTCTCTCTCCCTCTCTCTCCTCCAATCTCTCCCTCTCTCTCCTGCACCCTCTCTCTCTGTCGCCCCCTCTCTCTGTGTGTGTCTCTTTCTCTCTGTCTCTCCCTCTCCCTCTCCCTCTCTCTCTTCCTCTCTCTCTGTCTCCCTCTCTCTATCTCTCTCTCTCCCTTCCTCTCTTTCTTTGTCTGTCTCCCTCTCCCTTCCTCTCTTTCTTTCTTTGTCTCTCCCTCTCTCCCTCCCTCTCTCTCTCTCTCTCTCCCTCTCCCTCTCTTTCTCTGTCCCTCCCCTTTCTCTCCCTTTCTCT
Source organism: Branchiostoma floridae (assembly GCF_000003815.2). Taxonomy (NCBI): domain Eukaryota; kingdom Metazoa; phylum Chordata; class Leptocardii; order Amphioxiformes; family Branchiostomatidae; genus Branchiostoma; species Branchiostoma floridae. The sequence goes on from NC_049995.1 coordinate 17,691,972, forward strand.
CTTTCATCATATATGATTCACTGGAATTATATTATATTAATCATTTATAGAAATTAGCTTCATTTGGTAAGCTGGTATTTTAGAACTTTCGTTTCATATACTCGTATCTATGGGTTCCCTATTCTATGAATTTCCATTCCATCTATTTCCTATGAATGGAGCTTGTGTGTTCAACACATGGGGCAGGTCATTTCATGATTTTTCGTGTCTAATGTTGATTACACTGCCCCTTCTATGATCAAGAGAGAAAAGAGCTCTGAAAAGAAGCTACCATATTCTATCCAAATATCTACACGTTTACAGACAAAATGAAAACTACTCTCCTTTTAACGTCGCAAAACCCACACATGACAGAAAAAGTGGGATCTTTCGTCTTCCACTGTCTCAGAAAAAGAAGTCGAGATCAAGTTAGACTACAGTAGTCGCTTACTACATTTTGTATACTGTTTACCATTATTTGAATGTCATTTTTTGTCACTTGCAATTAGCCTTTGGGCAAGAATTTTCAAAAAAACTTACGAGGGGCGTGCAATAAGTAATGGTCCTGACCCACTTCCAGTTGTCTGATCTAAATGAAATTTTGTATGTGTAATAATTCATATCTCTATGGGTTATGTTGCAAAAGACAGCTCTGAACTAATTGTGGTTTCTGATTTACTGGTGTTTGAACTTAGTCAGGTGCGAAATGGACCAGGTGTGAAATGGAACCAGTTGAGTGTCGCGCAGTGATCCGGTTTTTGTATTTGAAAGGACGCACATCAAAGAAGACTTTTGATGAAATAAATGAAACTTATGGTGATGATGCCCCATCATATGACCTTGTAAAACACTGGCATTCTGAATTCAAACATGGCCGGAAGTCTGTGGAAACAGCTCCCAGACCTGGTCGTCCCTCTTGTGCCATTGATGAGGCATCAGTTGGAGGACCAACCTGGGGTGTCCTACAAAATCGGTGTCCAGAGCTGCATCAAACGATGGAAGAAATGCATAACTCTGGGTGATTCCTATGAAGAGAAAGACTAATAACTGTGCCAAGTTTCATTAATCTCCTGCTATGGGAAATGGGTCAGGACCATTACTAATTGCACGCCCCTCGTATGTAACTAATTAGCCATTCCGCATCGTGAGATCGGCAGCGTGTTTGGCTTAGGACCTACAAGTGGAGGTCCTTGCTTCGAATCCTGCCGTGGCGCCGATCTTGTGCCCTTGGGAAAGGCACTTTACACGGCTATCCTCACTTCACTCAGGTAACAATGAGCATCTAGCTTCGGTTACCTAGCCATACCTATCCGTCCCTCGGTCAGAACGTTAAATGGAGGTCGACGCTAAAATGTGCGTGGCACTACGCACGTTAAAGATTTATTATACAGCATTAATCAAAGACTGAAAATTAAATTAAAGTAACAAACTTTTCCTTTAAATCTTCAAAATTTTCCCATTCCTTTTATCACCTTACCGACCAACAAAAACCAATCTTCTTGCTTAAGTCGTCCAACCCCTTTACATATAAAAATGTTGAACAATTCATCTCCTACTGTATACGGAAAAGAAGTCAAACCCATCAAATAGCTTAAGTAGAAATAGATTTAGATTAGTCGTTACTCCCTTTTGATTTATCTATGAAAATCATTTTCCTTCTTTGTTTAGTATGATTATGTATACCACCACTGCTTTACTTTGTATACAATTAGCACTCGGGCATAAACTTGCAATAAAGATAAAGATTATTCATTTATTCAAAAATTAATCAAAGACTAAAAACAGTGATGTTTCTGCTTGCACTCAAAAAGTGAACACAAACCATTTTATACATTTCGTACTACTGCTTGTAAAGATGTGCGGCCCAGGGGCTCTATAAACGGAGATAGGCACCGTCATATACACCTAGAGGTTAAAGAAGGATCATAAGGATTAGTTATCAGTCCATCCACCCTAGCGACAGCCGGAGAGTCCATGACGTCATCAGGTGTGTCGCAGGTGGCAGTGTTCAGGTAATGACTTATTTACTGTTAGCCTTAATGTGTGCTGGGGGGGGGGGGGGTCAGTAATTCCTACTCCTTCCCTTAGAAATAGTATAATACAGCAGTATATTGCAGGTTTTGATTATTTGAAATCACTATAGATATTCCTTGACCGACAAGCACCAAATGATTACTTCTGGCTTGACGATATGCTAAGGTAAGTGAACACTAATTATCACTCCTTCCGTTAGAAATAGTATAATACAAATATTATAATACAACAGTATTTGGCAGGTTTGGGCCATTTTAAGTTGCATTTTCGTTGACCGACAGAGCGCCAAATGACTACTTCTGGCTTGACGTTACGCTAAGGTGAGTGAACACTAATTGTCACTCCTTCCGTTAGAAATAGTATAATACAAATATTATAATACAGCAGTATTTGGCAGGTTTGGGCCATTTTAAGTTGCATTTTCGTTGACCGACAAAGCACCCAAATGATTCTGTCTAGCATGAAGATACGCTAAGGTGGGTGATCACTTATTGCCACTTCTTCCGTCAGAAATAGTATGATAGAGAAGTTTTTGCAGATTTTACCCTTTTTAAATGGATGTACAATGACTGATTAAGCATAAGATGATTCCATCTAGCTTGACGGTACCCTAAGGTGGGTTATCACTTAAGCCCCCTTCACACGAGAGCACGAATGAGCCGAAATGCCGTCGGAATAAAAATTAGTTTCTATTCCTGACTTCGTAGTGTATTCTAACATTCTTACTGCATTCCAGATATTCGTCCCCGTTCTTTTGGCTGGCTCGAAAGTTTTTGACATGTCAAAAACTGCCGAGGTGCACTCGAAGTGGAGAAATATCGAATGGCATTCATTGTGGATTCTAAGTGTATTCTAACTATTCTAACTGCAGTCTGACCGCAGTTATCCGACATTCCAACATTATTCGAAACATTCTTATCTCATTCGATGGAGAATCGAAACGGCAAGCCATCTCCAATCCAGCCAGAATGTGGCCGACAGAATATCTCGAATGCAGTGATAATGTCTAGAATACACTACGAATTCACAGGAATAGAAAAGTATTTTCACTCTGACGGCATTCTTCTCGTGTGAAGGGGATATAAGGCCCATGTGGAATACCCACTCGGAATGGCACCGAATGTGGCACGAATGTTGCAAATAGTTCATTCCGGCTGGTTCTGCTTGATTCCTGCTGATTCGATTTCAGTGTGAAGGCCCTGTTTATTATTGCTTCTCCTTTTTATGAAATATGATCGAGAGATGTGTTATTCATTCCGCTTTGAGGGCATTTTATGAAGGAGTTGACCGGCATAACACGAAAGCTTCATCAACTGACAGCTACTTTGTATTTGTTACTATAGAAATCCGACCAGAATAAAGAGTTCAGATATCAACGTCGCAGGGAAAGGTTTCGTGGCTAAAAATGATTGATATTACTTTTGTTAAAATTCACCATACAAGTGGAAGGGGCAGGGGAGCAGGTGGTGATACCTTTGCTGGCCCTCACCCCGACATAAAAATACAATAGATACAGCAGACTAAGATTAATAAAAGACGACATAATCAATCGATCAGACTACCGAGCCCTTAAATCCTGGCAGGAGGCGCACTTACATGCAGTAGACCAGGTACAGAGGTTATCGGATACAAAGTGGCTTCTGAATCTCTCAACAGTAGATTTCACAAGTAGCTGTTTGAAAGACAATAAGCCGGACTGATGTAACGACACAGCTCTATGCTACGAACGGTGACATCAAGCAAATTACACCAATATTTCTTCCGCACATGTATATGCAACAGACGTGAAGCGTTTAGCAATAAGGAAACTTCAAGACAATTTTTAAGTTCAAATTCTACTACTTTTATTGCTTTGAATTTTGCTCCTTCTACGCACAAAAGACAGTGGTCGGTACGTATTAGTTTACGCTCGTACAAACGTTTGAAGTGCATTCGTTTGAAACAAGAAAGCGAATTGTATCAAAGCGTTCTAACGCGCGGAAAAGCCGTCACCTTCAAAGCAACCTTCTGTTTCTTTTGTTAAGGCAAGAAATGATTTTACAAACTTTTTCAAAGCTTAAAGGAAACCAGTACAGGCACTTGCTCCGCACAAAAGACAGTTGTCTGTACTTATTGGTTGACAAACGTTTGAAGTGCATTCGTTTGAAACAAGAAAGCGAATTGTATCAAAGCGTTCTAACGCACGGGAAAGCCGTCACCTTCAAGGCAACCTTCTGTTTCTTTTGGTAAGGCAAGAAATGATTTTACAAACTTTAAGTCTTTGCTCAAAGCTTTAAGGAAATCGGCACAGCTACAGCGGGAAGATGACTTCGCCTGGCCTTCATAAGAGGCAAGTGGAGCTACTTTACAAGTATATTACACAGACTATGATCAGGCAATGCACGAAGTTACGGCACCGTAGGATCTGCTTGGAGATTTTGACAAGGTTCCTGATTTTGCCGAAGCAAGTTTTCCACCTCGTGAGAATAGGATAGGGGAGTGCATTGAGGATTTGGCCTAAGAAGTGTGTCTTTATCAAAAATGGCAGACTCAATTTGTAAACTTTACATTGTGCACAATAGACAGCAAATGATAAACGTTGAAGACACTTTGTAAGATTTTAGCAGGTTTGTTGTTCTTACTTATATTCCTTCAGAGCACAAAAGAGAGTTTGTATTGAATTCGCTTCGAATTCACCTTTCGGGCGACCGGATTTTGTCTAAGGCGCGTTTTGATTTAAAAGTGGCAGACGCCATTTAGAACTTCAAAGGCATCATTCACCCCGCTCTTGTATCTGATTATCTTACACGAATAATCAAGTTTAGAACAAGTCTATTGAGGATGTGCGACCGAAAGTTCGAGGGGAGAATTTTTTTTTGTGTTGAATGACAGTTAAAAACGTCAATAGGGATTATACCAACACAGATGAGCTTTCATGCTAACCAAGAAATGTTTTAATCGAAAGGGACAGACACCATTTGTAAACTTCAGAGGCATTATTCAGGACATTCTTGTATCTGATTATCTTACACGAGTAATCAGGTTTAGAACACGGCTAGTGGGAGTAATGTAATATCGTACTAAAGGCGACAGAACAATCTAATAATTCCTAGCCTTTATGTACAGTGTTCTAAATAGATTTATGAATAATATATAATTGCCGAACATATCATATTTGACAGAAGTTTTAATTCTATAAATGACACAAACAGAACAGAGTTCTGAATAGATTTGTGAATAAGATAAAGAAGATAACTTGATCATGTCTGACAGGCGTTTCAATGAAAGAACACTTAATTTCATTATTATGTTTTCAGAAAAAAGACGTGACTGACCTTTGATTTATTTAGACCCAGTTTTGATCCGTGTACAACAAAGTTTATCTGCTCTAATGTCCAGATGTGCGGTCCTTCACCCCCACCGGTGCAGTGGCGAGTGGGTAGAGTGTTCGCCTTGCATTCGGTAGGTCGTGAGTTCCATCCCCGGCCATACCAAAGACACTAAAAATGGTACATACTGCTTTCTCTGCTTAGCACTCAGCACTAATGAGGAAGAGCATGGAAGTTAAACACACATCACTACCAGCCCCCTGCTGTAGTGACTTGCACAAATGTGTGGCCCAAGGGCTTCAAAAAGGAGATGGGCGCCACCCTACGCATCTTAGATGCATGGGAAAACCTTAACTTTTTTTAAACTTCACCCCCAGCTCTTTCAGAAAGGAAAGCTGAACCCAATAAAGATGCAGATACAGAACAGCCATGACTTCAAGTACCATAGCTACAGACCTAGGATTGATGTGTTAAAAAAATTCGTATTTTCCCAGAAGTAACAAATAAAGCACAAAGACAATCTCCTGATGTTTTCCACGTAAAAAATCCACCCATTGAAGATCTTTATAATTACAGGCGTGCACAAAAGATAGACCAAAACAGTTAACCACGACGCAATCAAAGATATTTACCTTAGTACTTGATAACTGTGCTTCCGATGCACGACTTTCCCAGATCCGGATGTTGCTGTTTGAAGTACCTCAGCTTCCATCTTTGTCCCAATATGTTATTATTGCAGGCAGGCAAAGCCATCTCCTGCACCGATTACTTCACAGTTTTGAAGTTAGCCCTCAAAACATCCTTGTAACGTCGTGTATTACCTTATCAAAGTGTGAGCGATGTACTTGTCGCATTTCCTAATAAATCAATCAAAGGGAACAGACTGTTATCTTGAAGGTGAAGGTTTTTTCCTCGCGTTAGAAAGCTTTGTTACAATTTGCTTTGAATTCATATTTTCCTTGAAACGCTTCAAACGTTTTGTTGATGCTTTGGTGTTTTGTCGGTAATTGAAGTCTTTCTTGAAAATCGCCCCAAACGTTAAGATTAACATATTTTCTCTATCATATTTCATAAAATCATCACCTAACTTTTGCACATCTATCTGCAAGCGTAACAAATTGCGCCGCAATCAAAGATATTTACCTTAGTACTTCATAACTGTGCTTCCGATGCACGACTTTCCCAGATCCAGATGTTACTGTTTGAAGTACCTCAGCTTCCATCTTTATCCCAATGTGTTATTATTGTGGGCAGGCAAAGCCATCTCCAGCACCGATTACTTCACAGTTTTGAAGTTAGCCCTCAAAACACCCTTGTAACGTCGTGTCTTACCTTATCAAAGTGTGAGCGATGTACTTGTCGCATTTCCTAATAAATCAATCAAAGGGAACAGACTGTTATCTTGAAGGTGAAGGTTTTTCCTCGCGTTAGAAAGCTTTGTTACAATTTGCTTTGAATTCATATTTTCCTTGAAACACTTCAAACGTTTTGTTGATGCTTTGATGTTTTGTCGGTCATTGAAGTCTTTCTTGAAAATCGCCCCAAACGTTAAGAATAACATATTTTCTCTATCATATTTCATAAAATCATCACCTAACCTTTGCACATCTATCTACCCAGAGAAGATGCCCCTACTGCGCTTGATGATAACAAATTTCACTCCAGGGATAATACGAATTTTTGAACTCATCAATCCTGGCTTGGTAACTCTGGTGTTTGAAGCCATGGCTCATCTGAAGTTACCTGAAACGCCAGACCGTCTCCAAAACCATATCCAGTTGTTTGCCGCGCATTCTAAAGTACTTTTCTCCATTGTTTTAAGATTCGTTCATCTCTTTATTTCTCAGTTGGTTAGTCGCAATGGAAGCTTTCCTTACAGAGGATGTTCTAATGACTGATCATTCTTTAAACGTCGTTCGACACACACAATAAGGCCCCCTTTCCACTAGGACGGCGATCGTGCTGCGCTCTCACTGCGACCTAAATAGCATATGTGAAAACTTCGCTTTCACACTGGGTATATCATACAAAACGTAAAAGTGTGATTGAGAAGACAACAAAACACACAAAGTGTAACAAGATTCGTTTATTTTCGATACAATTCGTTGAACGATGTGTCAAATTGTAGGTCGCAGAGAGAGCGCGGCGAGAGCGCCGTCCTAGTGGAAAGGGGGTATAAGCAATGCCGAAAAGGGTGAAGACATCAAAGTGCTGTGGTATCAGTGGCTGACCTCATCATGGCTCTTTCGCTTATTAACCCCATCCAGACTGGGGAGGGGGGGGGGGTGAGTGTACCCGCCAACTTTGACGTCGTATAGCTCCCAAATGGCTTGTTTCAGTTTCAGTTTCAGCTTGTGCTTAGAACAACCAAACTTAGGGACTTTTCCTAGAACATTGTTGGCAACAATTTACAAAAAAGAAATAGATTAAGTTTATGACTTTTCGTGTTGCCATGGCAACGGGTTTCTGAAAGGCATATTTTGCAAAACTCACCAATTTTGGTTAAAACAATGGGAATTTTATATAAGAAGAAGCAATGGTGAAATGGGTGAAGACATGAAATGATTGTGGCCCCAGCGACTGATCTCATCAGGGCATCCGGTGTTCAAATACGATGAACAGGACGTCCGTGACGTACGTGCAGTGTACATCAAACACACGGTAATCACAATTCCTGACTCCTCTCAGGGATACACGCCAAACATGGATCCGTTAAGGTGGTATCTCACTGCACTTGCGGCACCGGTGCGGCACTGCTGCGTTATTTTCGCCGATTTTTTATAATTCAGATCTTGCGTAATACGTAAAATTATGACTTAGAAGACAACAAAATACACAAAACGTAAGAAACTCCGTTCTTTATCCGCAAGAACTGATCGCATCAGTACATCCGATGTACAGTACGATTGCATCAATACACTGATCGCATCAGTACATCCGATGTTTTATGGTAAACAGGCCATCAGTCCTGACTCACGCGCAGTGTACATCAAACCAAGGAGGTTAAAGACTCTTTATTTAACCTCCTTGATCAAACACACGGCAATAAACACTTGCTCACTCCTCTCCAGGATACACACCAAATATGGATCCGTTACCCACAGAGAGACAAGGACGTACACCAGATATGTTAGTGATGAGCTATTTCCTGATCGAGTTAAACCAGCATTCTTCCTGAAAGATGTCTTGTATTGAACATGTAACACACCCATTTATGGCCACGATGAAAATATTAATAGGAGAAATGAATCTGCAACTCTGTCAAGTTGACGTTCTGAATTGATTGGTCATCAGTATTGATGCCGAAAAAAGGCGACAGTGGTCGGTGGTTGAATTATTCCCAAATCACTGATTATCTATCCCTCACCCCTCTCTTCTCTCTCTCCTCTTTCTTTCTCTCACTCCCATATCTCTCTATTTCTCTCTTTCTCCTCCCCATCTCTCTCTTCCCTCTATCTCTTTCTCTTTCCTGACGCACGTGCATTGTCCCTGAAATTCACGGAGATGTCACTTCCTCACCCAGTCAAGGACTTATACCAAATATGGCTCTTCCACGCACACAGACAGGATGTTGTTAGTTATGAACTTTCCTGGCCGGTTTGATCCAGGATCCTTCCTGCAGGATATTCTGTTTACAGGTAACAACTCAATTCATGGGCATGATGAAATTATAGAGAGTGTAGCACCTACTCTTTTCCATAAGTGTGGTGGGTTCTATAACGTGCATGGGTGTGGCTCTCCCCGAACAAGGGACCTCAATTTAACGTCTTATCCGAGGGACGGCCCTAGCCGAAGATGGGTACTCATTTTCCACCTGAGTGAAGTGAGGAAAGCCGTGTAAAGTGCCTTTTCTAAGGGCACAAGATCGGTGACACGGCAGGATTGGAACTAGGGACCTCTTTGTCCGATTACGCCACAAGATCCCACTTTTAATAGTACATCATTATGAATCAAAGAACCACTTTGTTTACAGATGTCATTACGATATACCACAACTTTCGAATATTTACGGAAGAACAGAAAGTCGCTTTTTCTTAAAGTTGCTGAACCCACAAATTGTAGAAGAATTAAAGCCTGTCTAGATATAGCCGACAGATTCTAGTAGACTACTTTTACAGTACGGTTAAACACTGTTGATGTCACATGTATGTCCTGTTTGTTTGTGTTATGTACCTGCAATTAGCCCCCGGTCATGATCTTTCTCGTATAAACATGGGAGCTCATCTGTGTTGGCTGTTATCATGGTACATGAACTTGCAAAAGATCTTTCTCGTATGAACATGGAAGCTCATCTGTGTTTGTTGTTATCATAGTACAATGCTTAACTTTTTTTCAACACAAAGGTATACACGGATCAAATAATCTTTTATCCTAAACTCCAAGCAGATCCTACGATGGCATTAGATAGTACCAAACTGGACAAGGAGTGTAGTCAGATATTACGAGGTGTCTATTTGCCATGTAGCCCCGGTAGCAAAACACACTCCAGCTTCACTCTTCTGCCAGTATTTGATACTATTTTATGCTACCGTAGGATCTGCTTGGAGATTACGTTTAGCCCCCTCGCAGTCAAACTGATTTACTGGACGCACAAAGGTTTGTAAACCAATACTCCTAAGAGAAGGTAGAAACATCGCTTCGAGATAAGAAAACAAGATATAATTTGGACACGAAGACAGAATCAGATTCGATCCCTTCGTAGCCAGCGTTGACTCAAAAACCAAATTACCAACATAGATACATTTTTAGAGTAATAGGGTTAACTTTGAACAAACACGACACTTCATTCTGTTAGTAATCATAAACATTTAACTCCTAATCGTGTTAATAGCCTCTGTCTGTCGCCTACGCAGCAGTGTCAGTCTTCACATAGCTATAACCTAGTTAGGAACGAATCAAAGAAAATAATTGACCTGAAAAAAAGCAAATTCTGTACAGTTATGCTTGGCGCAAGTTTAGAAAAGGCCTTTATACTTGCCTACCTACCTACGCACACACGTAATGAAATTTTAAATGATAGGATTCTGTCAAGAGGATATCATTATTCCCATTTATGAAATCAGGCTTTTAGTCGAGGTCTAGTAACAAAAGAACATGACACAGTAATACTCCATCGAGCATTGACCACAAGTATTTTCATTTTGGAGCTTTGATGGTACAACTTATTATAAAAATCATCAGCACGATAAAATAATGCAAGTACTCCAGCAAGAATTGACCCTCAAGCACCTTCACTTTGGGACTTTGATGGAAGAACCAATTATAGAAGCATTGACCCTCAAGCACCTTTACTTTGGGACTTTGTTGGTACAACCGATTATACAATCAATGTAACATAAGCACCATACAGTAAATTCTAGTACTCCAGAGCATTGACCCCCAAGTACTTTAATTTTGGAACTTTGATGGTACAACTAATCACAGAATTGATGAGACATAATCACCGTATAGTAAATACTAGTACTCCAGTGGACATTGACCCCAAAGTACTTTAATTTTGGAACTTTGATGGTACAACTAATTATAGAATCAATGAGACATAATCACCATATAGTAAATACTAGTACTCCAGTAGTCATCGACCCCAAAGTACTTTAATTTTGGAACTTTGATGGTACAACTAATTATACAATCAATGAAACGTAAGCACCATACAGTAAATTCTAGTACTCCAGGGGCATTGACCCCCCAAGTACTTTAATTTTGGAGCTTTGATGGCACAACTAATTATAGCATCAATGAAACATAATCACCATACAGTAAATTCTAGTACTCCAGAGCATTGACCCCCCAAGTACTTTCATTTTGGAACTTTGATGGTACAACTAATCACAAAATTAATGAAACATAAGCACCATACAGTAAATTCTAGTACTCCAGGGGCATTGACCCCCAAGTACTTTAATTTTGGAACTTTGATGGTACAACTAATTATAGAATCAATGAGACATAATCACCATGTAGTAAATACTAGTACTCCAGTGGACATTGACCCTCACACGTCTTTATTTTGCGATTGGAACTTGTTGGAACAATAATCATAGAACCGATCAGTAACGATACAGTAATAATCCTACGAGCATTGACCCCCAAGCACCTTTCAGTAACGATACAGTAATAATCCTACGAGCATTGACCCCCAAGCACCTTTCAGTAACGATACAGTAATAATCCTACGAGCATTGACCCCCAAGCACCTTTCAGTAACGATACAGTAATAATCCTACGAGCATTGACCCCAAAGCACCTACTTTGGGACTTTGATGGTAAACTAATTATAAGAAGTGCACTTAGTGTGCTGTTTCTTCTTCTTGCGCCAAGGCCAGTTTAAAGGCCTTTCTTGTGAGAAGTAGTAATTTGTTGGGCACATTGGGCGTTGTATATTGAAGTCAACAGCTTTAATCACGTCTAATGTATATGTCACAGGGGAGATTGGAATCTAGATGAGTGCGGGATTCTCCTAGGGAATTCCAAGCTCCTCTAGGCGAAATTAGAATTCTAATCTCTCCTAAGGTAATCTAGAATTCTCATAGGAAAGATTGGAATTGCAATCAACCCCAGGAGAGATTGGAATTTTACTAGAACTCTACAGGAACTTTAACTTTTCCTCTGAATTCTCCTGGGAGAGATTGAAATTCTACCAGGAAAATCTTTGATTTTATCAAGATTGGCCTTAAAATTTCAAACCATACAACAAAGGATGTAATGTGATGTATTCTAAAAATTCAAATCTCCCCTGTGATATACATATTCATCTACCTCATAACTTATATGAAGCAAACACGTACTGCATGCCCGAATAATCCATTTACCCACCTTGTATCCATCTGCATTATATAAGGCAGTACCCAATGAGGTGCCGTTGAAGCCACTCGAACTCAAGACGTTTGATGTTTTTTTAAAGACATGGGGGCGAGCAAGAAGTCACCTCGTCATCACATAACACTTCAAGTGCTGGGGATGGAGCAGCTGGAGTGGACAGCTTCTTAAAGTGGTAGGTTTGAAATATCCTGGTCTGAAATACCTTTCTTTTATTCCATAGGTGAATCTCAAGTGTAATTTTTGCCTTCTGGTGAGTGGTAGGATTTATATTGCTTTGGGTTTAGAACATAGAAAGAAACGAAACGTTTTTTTTTTCAAGGCTGTACACCCCCACGCTGTCTTGGAATGGCATATCCGTTATGTAACGGTTTGTAGCAATTTGGTGCAGCAACCTTTATATGGGCATGGCTGTTATACGTAGTGTTCTGAGAATGAGCAATTGTATATAAGTGAGTCTGTGTAGCTAGCTTGTTCAGAACAGCGAAGGACGTGGAGCATCCATCATAGGTGAGTTCTTCTTCTTTTAATGAGTTGATGATGGTAGATTTTAGTGGTTGGATGAGCATTACTTTCAGCTGCACAGAAATATGCCAACGGTATTGCACTGGACGTAGCGACGGATATGTGATGGCTAAAGTTCCTCGTTTTGTTCACAAGCAGAGATTTTTGGTCCTGTCTTACAAATAGGTTGGCTCAAATTCATGTAAAATATCAACATTTCCATTGTAACGAAATTCGTTCATATGCATTTGTATCATTTTGGTCCTTTCCGTTGTTTTCGCTATTGGATAGTCTCGTAACCTGACAACTACGATATATAAGCTCTCTATTTGTAATTGTAGTACGAACAGGAAAATGAGTGTATTAGAGGGGATTGAGGGACCAAGAAATGGTATACAGGTTGGCCATTTCGCTTCCCCATTAGAAGGTGTATCGTTAAGGTTTTCTTACACGGTTTTCCGCTAAAAGTAGTTCTAGACGGCCGCACCAAAGGTGTAACTGCGGATATGTGATAGTATAAAGCAGGTCTCTAGCCAGCGTCCGTTTTTCCGTCAATTGACGGAAATTTGCTGCGTCTGACGGAAAAATTTTAAAACCAATCCGTCAAAAATCCTTGGTGGAAGCTACAGGCGGCTTGGTGACGCCGTCCACGGCTGTAAAAGCCACACACTGTTTGTTTTGCTATTGTTATGATTGTTGACAATGTGTGTCGGTGCCCTTTTGCATGCGATAATCTCATTAAAACCCGTTTTTCAAGGTCTCAATGGCAACATTTACAACTTTGAAGTGTCATAGGGCAAACGAATTTTCGCGGTTTTCACGACGATTGGAATTGGCTGACGGAAAAAAATTTCGAGCTGGCTAGAGCCCTGGTATAAAGGGCTACGTGCGTCACGTTTCATCCTTACTCAGGTGGATAATGAGTACTCGTGTAAATGTTCGTATCATATGATAACATTATATAGTTTGATTATTTCCCCGGTGGTGGAGAGGAAGCTAGAAGGCAAACTTCATGGTACCGGTACTTTCACGAGTATGCTGAGGGTCGTGCTTAACAAGTCATGGAAACAACATCCTACTAAAGAACAATTGAATGGCAAGACTCCTGCCATATCAACCATCATCAGGGAGCGTAGGACCAGATTTGCCGGTCATTGTTTTAGGAACAAAGCAGAGCTTGCTAGTGAACTCATACTGTGGAAGACGGGTATATACGGGAGATGAGAAAGAGGATACTGCATAGTGTAAGAGAGCTAAGGAGAAGTGACTCTGCAGGTATATAAAATGTCGTTTAAAGTGTTTTTTTTCTAGAGGCAACAAGATCTGTAGCATGCCAAAATGTGAACCCGACGTTATCCCACACGACTACACGTCAAGCGTGGCATGTAATAGCAATCATTTGTTCTACCCTGTGTTGTAGACTACCTACGAGGGGCGGTCAATAAGTAATGGCCCTGACCCATTTTCCATAGCAGGAGATTAATAAAACTTGGCACAGTTATTAGTCTTTCTCTTCATAGGAACCACTCAGAGTTATGCATTTCTCCCATAGTTTGATGCAGTTCTGGAAACCGTTTTTGTAGGACAACCCAGGTTGGTCGTCCAACAGATGCCTCATTACTGGGAGCTGATTCCACAGACTTTCGGCCATGTTTGAATTCAGGATGCCAGCGTTTTACAAGGTCATATGATGGGGCATCATCACCATAAGTTTTTTTTTTTATTTCTTCAAAATCTCCTTTGGTGTGCGTCCTTTCAAATACAAAAACCGGATCACTGCGCGACACTCAACTGGCTCCATTTCACACCTGGTCCATCTCACACCTGACTCAGTTCAAACACCAGTAAATCAGAAACCGCAATTAGTTCAGAGCAATTTTTTGCAACATAACCCATAGAGATATGAATCATTACACATACAAAACTTCATCTAGATCAGACAACTGGAAGTGGATCAGGGGCATTACTTATTGCACGCCCCTTGTATAACAGTTTCCTTATTGTTTGCATTTATTTAGCACCAACCGTACGGTTATACTTATCCAGCTGTCACGGGTAGCGTAAAAGTACGAAGAATACGAAGAGTGACAGGACGTACAAAGATTGATATTGCTCTCCAGGTCAACAGCTTGTATATAAAAGAGCAGACGCCTATAAATCTTTGTTTTTATCCCAGAACCATTCCAGAGTGGAATGCCCTGCCTGCATCCGAGGTCATTGCCCTCGCCACTGGCTGACAGGGACGCGACAATCGTTTGTAAGCCAGCCCCTTCGTTCACACCGGTCTTTGTAACTGACTCTATCGCTGGTCGTCCTGACGGTGGTGCAGGACGACCTGGGTGGTGGATGGTGGGGAGTCCAGTTACACGGTTGATGGTCGAGCTGTAATCTTGGGCGGATGTCATCAACCAGGCGGTGCTAGTGCCTGACAATTTCAGGTTAGCCCCCATCAGTACGCCATCTTCATTCTCCTACAATCGAGAATTTGATATCATGATGAAAGTACATGTAATACAATAGGTTACAGGTTGTTCG